>NC_069499.1:1146639780-1146767280 GCF_027579735.1 Bombina bombina | reverse complement strand
TCATTTAGAGAACACACCCTCCTGAAGGGAGGGAGGCCAACATTAGTCAGTGAACAGATATATAAAGCAGGGTTAATGTGAGTTATTTATATTTTATGATGTGAGTTATTCATATTTTATATTCCAATGTTCTTCACAACAAAGACATTTTCTTTTTATGTTCTTTTTATTTTGAAATAGATATTTATATATATATTTGATTTTTTTTGTAAAATATGTATCTATACCTATATAACCATATGAATATACTGTATATATATATATATATATATATATATATATATATATATATATATATCAATACATAGAACATTGGAATGTAAAATATTTACAGTAAATACACAGTAAAACATATTATAAAATATTAAAATGTAATAAAATTAATTTTTATGTTCAAAGGTATTTGACTGGAAAGGGCTAAAAAGTATATTTATATATATGTATATATATTTAAATATATATATATATATATATATATATATAATACATAAATAAGCATGTATACACACACATATATAATATAGGCCTTTCCCTTCCCTTGTTAGATACCATATACCATTTAGCCCTTGTAAATTATTTTAATTCATATTTATAAAAATATTTTTTATTATATAGTTTATATTTGAGTGTAACACTTTATTTTATGTTGTGTCTAGTGTAACTTTAATTTTAGCCCTAACCCAATTTGTGTTTTGACTTCACAAGCAGTATTTCAATAATTTCAGTGAGAAACCCAAAGTTTGTGAAAAGTTTTTTTTATATGATCTCATTTGGTGGCAAAATGGTGGCATGAAATATACCAAAATTGCCCTAGATCAATACCTCTGGTTGTCTAAATATATAGGTTTGATAGGTGAATAAAATGAAAAAAAGAAGGCTCTATTTCTGTTTAAATGGAGTGATAGCAAAAATGCAAAAGATTATCTGGTACTTAAAAAGAGATGGTATATAACAAATTGTTTGACTGAAAAGTGCTACAATGTATATAGATGTGTCTAAATATATATAGCTATATGTTTGAGTGTATACATGTGTATTTATGTGTTTATATGTCTGAATATGTATGTGCACACATACATGTATACATACATACAAATATTTACACACAAATACACATGTATACATTTATATACACATATATTCTTGTCAAATAACTTAAAATATGCAATATCATTTTATTTAATTTTTCATACTTCAAATTCCAATGTTCTTCACATACAAAAATGTCCTTTTTATTTTAATATATATATATATATATATATATATATATATATATATATATATATATATGTTTTTAAATATATTTAAATAGATATTTAGGTCTAAATATATATCTTTTAAAAAAGTATGCATATATATATATATATATATATATATATATATATATATATATATATATACTGTATATAAATAAAAAGAAAATTGTCTTCTATGTGAAGAACATAAGAATGTAAAGTATTTATAACACATGGGTTTAACGCAGTTGGTGTAACGTGGTGTTAGGTTAGTGCGCAAGTTGTTTTTTGTTTTTAACAGCGAGCCCCATAGAAGTCTATTGGGAAAAGAAGTTAGCGCGTTTGCAATATCTGAAATCCTGAAATTAGTATGCATCAGACTTTTGCTTATGCGCTAACGTTTTACTTCCAACTTGTATTACGGACGCCGAGTCACATTAAAAATTTTCTTTTAGCGCAGTTAGTATGAGAGCGAAACATTTGATTAGTGTGCCACTTGTAATCTGACCCTGAATTGGATTCTTGTCAGTTTTATGTTTCTTTGGCTCCTCTGTTTATTTGAAATAAAGTTTACCATTGTGAATAAAGAGTGCCCGTTTGTTTGCCTTCTATAGCAATCTATTCTAGAGGGTTTTGAGCTATTGTTAGAGGTCTTCCCTATTGTAATGATTGTTAAAGGGAGATTACACAGATTTTTATACTGCATTTGATTTGTTTTGTTCTCTAGGGGTATATCCTTGGAAAGCCACTTGAGAGCGTTTTATGTTATTTTGTTAGCTGTGGCCAGTCATGAACTGATAAGAAATAGTTCCTGCACATATCAGGCAATCACTGTACAATATCAGGGTTTTAAAATCCATTGAAAGCACTTTTAACCTTCTCTAGGGGCAGCAAAAAAACTTACATTTTTTTAAGTTAAATTTCAGGAAATACAAGGAAAATAAATAATGGAAGTGCATTGCATTTTTTTCACTATACATCATTATACATGCCATGGAATGTTTTTAAATCTCTGACATTACTTGACATAGCATAAATCTTACAATAAAAGGGATTAATCATATAGCATGAAAATATATAAACAATTTAAATGATATTATAAAGAATGGCATAATAGTAATAGAAATTGTTAAAATTCACTTAAAGTAACAGGAACCCCCCAAAAATGTCATGATTTGAATAGAACAAACAATTTTAAACAACTTTCCATTTTACTTATATTATCAAATTTGCTTCATTCTCTTGTTATCCTTTGCTGAAGGAACAGCATTACACTACTGGCAGTTAGATGAACACATCTAGTTAGCCAATCACAAGAGACAAGTGTGCGCAGGCACCAATCAGCAGCTAGCTCCCACTAGTGCAGGACATGTGCGTACCAAGAGAACAAAACCACATTTTAAAATAGAAGTGAATTTAAAAGTGTCTTAAAATGACCTGCTCTTTCTTAATCATGCAAGTTTAATTTTTTACTTTCCTATCCATTTAAGATATGATTGATTTTATAATGAACCCTAGAGTCAACATGTGTATGTATTATGTATTAAACTGTACAATTTACTAAGCATAATTCATCATGATTTTACCACTGATTTATTTTAACAGTATTAATACAGTTATTAATGTAAGAAATATATTTATGTAATATATTAACATACATATCATATTGTATTGTGCCATAAATGTTAACCAGCATAAAATATGTAGCATAAATATAAAATGTTGATTTTATTATGGATTCTATAACATTGGTTTGATGCAAAATTTAAAATAACTATGAAATCTATTTTTTTTTAAATTAAATAATTTTATTCTTTAAACAACAAGTGTATATATTATAGGATTTTTCATTTGACATCACAGTAGAAATGTAATTGCATTAACATTGTAATATGTGTTTTCTCAAGGTTCTTCAGTAAGGTTGGAAAGTCCTACACCTAGATTACGAGAAGTGGTCCACCAGACGGGCAGAAGTCTTCATCCAGATGGCATCTTCTATTTTCATCCATCCGGCACGGAGCGGGTCCATCTTCAAGACATCTGACGCGGAGCATCCTCTTCATCCGGAGTCTTCTTCAACAATGACGGTCCCTTTAAGTGACGTCATCCAAGATGGCGTCCCTTCAATTCCGATTGGCTGATAGAATTCTATCAGCCAATCGGAATTAAAGTAAGAAAAATCCAATTGGCTGATGCAATCAGCCAATAGGATTGAAGTTCAATCCTATTGGCTGATACAATCAGCCAATAGGATTGAGCTCACATTCTATTGGCTGTTCCAATCAGCCAATAGAATGCAAGCTCAATCCTATTGGCTGATTGCATCAGCCAATAGGATTTTTCCTACCTTAATTCTGATTGGCTGATAGAATTCTATCAGCCAATCGGAATTGGAGGGACGCCATCTTGGATGACGTCAATTAAAGGAACCGTCATTGTTGAAGAAGACTCCGGATGAAGAGGATGCTCCGCGTCGGATGTCTTGAAGATGGAGCCGCTCCGCACCGGATGGATGAAGATAGAAGATGCCGTCTGGGTGAAGACTTCTGCCCGTCTGGAGGACCACTTCTGTCCGGTTGGATGAAGACTTCTGCCCATCTGGAGGACCTCTTCTGCCCGGTTGGGTACTTTTTTTTACAGGTAAAAGAGCTGATTACTTTGGGACAATGCCCCACAAAAGGTCCTTTTAAGGGCTATTTGTAATTTAGTGTAGGGTAGGGCTTTTTTTATTTTGGGGGGGCTTTTTTATTTTGCTAGGGGGATTAGATTAGGATTAATTAGTTTAAAAATCTTGTAATTTGTTTATTATTTTCTGTAATTTAGTGTTTGTTTGTTTTTTGTACTTTAGATAATTTTTTTAAATTGTAATTAATTGTATTTAGTTTAGGTAATTAATTTAATTATAGTGTAGTGTAAGGTGTAATTGTAACTTAGGTTAGGTTTTATTTTACAGGTAAATTTGTCTTTATTTTAACTAGGTAGTTATTAAATAGTTAATAACTATTGTACCTAATTAAAATAAATACAAAGTTGCCTGTAAAATAAAAATAAACCCTAAGCTAGCTACAATGTAACTATAGTTTTATTGTAGCTATTTTAGGGTTTATTTTACAGGTATTTAGTTTTAAATAGGAATAATTTAGTGAATTGTAGTAATTTTATTTAGATTTATTTAAATTATATTTATGTTAGGGGGGTTAGGGTTAGACTTAGGTTTAGGGGTTAATAACTTTATTATAGTGGTGGCGACGTTGGGGGCGGCAGAATAGGGGTTAATTAATGTCGGTAGGTGTCAGCGATGTCAGGGCTGGCAGATTAGGGGTTAATAATATTTAAATAGTGTTTGCGATGAGGAAGTGCGGCGGTTTAGGGGTTATTATATTTATTTTAGTGTTTGCTATGTGGGGGGGGGCCTCGGTTTAGGGGTTAATAGGTAGTTTATGGGTGTTAGTGTACTTTTTAGCACTTTAGTTAAGAGTTTTATGCTATGGCGTTGTAGTGTAAAACTCTTAACTACTGACTTTAAAATGCAGTACCAGGCTTGACAGGAGAGGGTCTACTGCTCACTTTTGGTCAGACTCGTAATACTAGCGCTATGCAAGTCCCATTGAAAATATAGGATACGCAATTGACTTAAGTGGATTTGTGGTATTTCCGAGTCTGGCCAAAAAAGTGAGCGGTACACCTGTATCTTCAAGACTCGTAATACCAGCGGGAGTTAAAAAGCAGCGTTGGGACCGGTCAACGCTGCTTTTTAACCCTAACGCACAACTCATAATCTAGTCTCATATAAGTATATATTATTTATCCACATGTGACGGGCTATTGCTGTATTGGTGATGCAAAAACAGTCCAGTTATTTACAAAAGGTAGATACATTTAAAAGAAACTAAATAAAGTTAAGAAAAAGCATACGGAAATCAACACTGGTTTACACAGTATAACATTTGCTTAAGTAATAGACATCAGAGGGTATTGTACATATTACGCACAAACAAAGATAATTTAGGGTGTTCTTTGTTCCCAAATAAACATTATGTCAGAAATAAAGTCCTGTTTTCCTGCAAAAGTGTAGAGTATTTTTTCTAATGATAGAACATATTCAACTTCTCAGAGCCAGTGTGTATATGTAAGTGTTTGGGATTTCTTCCAGAGTCTGTGAATTAGTCTTTTGGCGCAGTTGAGCATGCAATGGAAAAGTTAAATGCGATATTGGCAGGGGATGGGAGGGATGTCATTCAGTAAGACAATAGTAGGTGTGAGCACAATTGAAAGATACATTTGTTGATATTTTCCCAATAAGTTTTGAGAAGGGGGCAAGACCACCAGATATGTGATAGGGAACCTAATTCCACCACAGTGTCTCCAACACAGAGGGGAGGAATTCGGGAAGATGCTGTGAAGGCGTTGCAGGGTTAGATACCATCTAGAAGTCAGTTTGTAGTTCATTTCTGCAATAGTTAGGGAAATGGAGGATTTTTTGGTCATGGTAAAGATGCGACTCCACTGGGAGTCCATACAGGTAGTATCTAGCTCTCTTTCCCATCTCACCATATAAGCAGGTTTCCTATTAGGAAAGGCACCTCTTAAAAGCTTATAGATTGTAGAAATGTGTGACTTGTCTATCGAGGGGGATGCGCATAAATCTTCAAAAGGGGTAAGGGGCCTAATGAGGTCTAGTTTATGAGGGCTATTGAGTATGGTGTGGCGTATCTGTAGATAAGGGTACCAGTGGTGTTAGGGGGGCCCTAGAATCTGGGATACCTCAATCTGAGAACAGGGCAGTCCTTTATCAGTTAACAAATGTACTGGGATGTTGGAGGGCTTACCTGCGATTATAGGTGATTGTATTGTGCCAGGTGGTATTAGAGTAGGGTAATGAGGGAGGTTAGGGGAGAGATCTGGCTAGATATAATGTTAGGAGAAGACAATATTTTGTCCCATATTCATAGTGTAGCTGCCACATAGTAGTTATTGTTGATCCCAATAGGTCTATATTTGGTAGGGATCCAGCTTGTATCTCCTTTATGTTATGTCCCCTACAAAGAGGGATTCCATTTGTACCCAGAGTTTGTTGGGCTGTGAGTGTTTCCATGCAAGTATACATGCCAAGTTTGCTGATTTTTAATAATCTAATAAACTAGGAGCTCCCATGCCACCATGATTTCTACTTAGGTATAGGGTGTCCTTAGACACTCTAGATCTTTTCTAGAACCATATGAATAGCTCAAACATTTTATGTTGTTGCAGAAAATATTGGCAGGGGGGTAAGTCGAGGGGGAGGATTTTAAAAAGGTATAGGTATTTAGGGAGAATATTCATTTTTAATGCATTCATGCGACCCATGCAAGAGAGGTGCCCTTGTTTGTGCCAGTTTTCTAATGTGTTTTGGGTGGTTTTTTGAAGGGGAATGTAGTCAAGCTCATATAGGTCAGATTGTTTTGGAGAGATTACCATTCCCAGGTAATGTATATTCACCTAAATTACGAGTTTTGAGTGCTATAGGGAAAGTAAAGAACGTAACACAAGTTGTGTTTTTTAACCCCCTATAGTGCTGCCATTACAAGTTTAAAAAACCCCGGCTTGTGCGGGCGATATGGAGATTTTGAGCTCCATACCGCAACAAAAACAAGCGGTGTTTTGACATGCTCGTGCAAGCTTTCCACATAGAGATCAATGGGGAGAGCCGGCAAAAAAAAGTCTAACACCTGCGATAGTGGAAACAAAAGCTCTGTAACGCAGCCCCATTGAGGTCTATGGGGAAAAGAAAATACAGTTTAAACCTAAAACCCTAACATAAACCCTGAGTCTAAACACCCCTAATCTGCTGCCCCTTACATCGCCGACGCCTACTGCCACATAAATAAAATTATTAACCTCTAATGTGCTGCTCCCGATATCGCCGTCACTATACTAAAGTTATTACCCCCTATTCCGCCGCACCCCAACATCGCTGCAACTATATTAAAGTTATTAACTCCTATTCCGCCGCAACTAAATATAGCTATTAACCCCTAAACCTCTGACCTCCCACATCACTACCACTAAATAAACCTATTAACCCCTAAACTGCCAGTCCCCCACATTGCAACAACCTAAATTAAACTATTACATCCTAACCCTAACGTAACCCTAACCCTAACACCCCCTAACTTTAACATAATTAAAATAGAGCTAAATTAAAGTTACAATTATTAACTAAATAAACCTATTAACCCCTAAACCGCCAGCCCCCCACTTTGCAACAACCTAAATAACCTATATTAACCCCTAATCCTAACACTAACCCTAACCCCCCCTAACTTTAACATAATGAAATTAGATCTAAATTAAATTTCCAATTATGAACTAAATAATAATTTAAAACTAAATACCTGTGAAATAAAACCTAAGGTAGCTACAATATAACTAATAGATTTGCTAAAAAAAAAAATACAAACACCCCCTAACACTATACAAACCCCCACCCCCAAACTACCAAGGGCCTTTTCGTAGGGCATTGCCCTAAGTTAAACAGCTCTTTTGCTAGAAAGAAAAAATACCCCCTTAAAATATTCATTACACAAAATAACAAATTATCAAAAAGGGCCTTTTGCAGGGCATTGCCCTAAAGAAATCAGCTCTGTTTATGAAATAAAAATACAAATACCCACTAACATTACAAACCCCCACCCCCCTCCCAAAGCCACAAAATAAAAAAAAATATCTAAAAACCCTAAGCTACCCATTGCCCTGAAAAGGGCATTTGTATGGGCATTGCCCTTAAAAGGGCATTTAGCTCTTTTACTGCCCATTCTATTAGCCAATCGAATGAGAACTGCTTACATCCTGATTTGAACAGCCAATAGGATTTAAGCAGCCCTATTGACTGATTCAAATATTTCAGCCAATAGGAATGCAAGGGATGCCATCTCGAATCGCTTCCCTAGCATTGAAGATTCAGTGTACAGCAGCAACGGTATGAAGAGGATGCTCCGCGTTGGATGTCTTCAGGATGGACCCGCTCCATGCCTCCAGGATCAAGATAGAAGATGCCGCCTGTATGAAGATTGAAGAGGCCATCTGGATGAAGACTTCTCGCCGCTTGGATCAGGACTTCGCCTCCAGGATGAAGACTGACAAGGCCGCCTGGATGAAGACTTCTCGCTGCCTGGATCAGGACTTCAACTCCGGGATGAAGATCGTTCAAGCGGGACTTCAAAAACTGTAAGATGACTGTCAGTGGGTTAGTGTTAGGCTTTTTTAAAGGTTTTTTGGGTGGGTTTTTTTTTTAGTTTAGGGTCTGGCCAGTAAAAGAGCTAAATGCCCTTTTAAGGATAATGCCCATACAAATGCCCTTTTCAGGGCAATGGGTAGCTTAGGTTTTTTAGATAGTTTTTTTTCATTTTGTGGGTTGGGGGGTGGGAGTGTGTAATGTTAGTGGGTATTTGTATTTTTATTTAATAAATCTGAATTCTTTAGGGCAATGCCCTGTATTTTATTCTAGATTAGGTTTTTTATTTTGGGGTGTTTTTTTTTTTATGGGTATTAGAATAGGAATATTTTTTTTATTTTTGATCATTTGTTTGGTATTTTGTTTAATGTATATTTTTAGGGGGTGTTTTTTTTTAGCAAAAGAGCTGTTTAACTTTTAAGGGCCCTTGGTAGTTTGGGGGGTGGGGGTTTGTATAGTGTTAGGGGGGGTTTGTATTTTTTTTTTAAAGTCAGTAGTTATGGCTTTAATGTTATAAAGCTGTAACATAAAACTCATAACTAAAGTGCTAAAAAGTATACTAACACCCATAAACTACCTATTAAACCCTAAACCGAGGCCCTCCCGCATCACAAACACTAAAATAAAATTATTAACCCCTAATCTGCCGCTCCCAACATTGCCGCCACTATAATAAACATATTAACCCCTAAACCGCTGCACTCCCGCATCGTAAAAACTAGTTAAATATTATTAACCCCTAATCTGCTGTCCCTAACATCGCTGCAACCTACATTACTGTTATTAACCCCTAATCTGCTGTCCCTAACATCGCCGCCACTATACTAAAGTTATTCACCCCTAAACCTAACCCTAAGTCTAACCCTAACACCCACTAACTTTAATATAATTAAAATAAATCTAAATAAAAATTACTATCATTAACTAAATAATTCCTATTTAAAACTAAATACTTACCTGTAAAATAAAACCTAAGCTAGCTACAATATAACTAATAGTTACATTGTATCTATCTTAGGGTTTATTTTTATTTCACAAGCAAGTTTGTATTTATTTTAACTAGGTAGATTAGTTAGTAAATAGTTATTAACTATTTCTCGCTACCTAGTTAAAATAAATACAAATTTACCTGTAAAATAAAACCTAACCTGTGTTACACTAACACCTAACCTTACACTACAATTAAATAAATTACATTAATTAAATACAATTAACTAAATTACAAAAAAAAAAAACACTAAATTACATATAATATAATATAAATTTTCAAATATTTAAACTAATTACACCTAATCTAATAGCCCTATCAAAATAAAAAAGTCCCCCCCCCCCAAAATAAAAACCTAGCCTACAATAAACTAACAATGGCCCTTAAAAGGGCATTTTGCTGGGCATTGCCCAAAATAAATCAGCTCTTTTACCTGTAAAAAATAATACAAACAACCCCCCAACAGTAAAACCCACCACCCACACAACCAAACCCCCCAAATAAAATCCTATCTAAAAAAAACTAAGCTCCCCATTCCCCTGAAAAGGGCATTTGTATGGGCATTGCCCTTAAAAGGGCATTTAGCTCTTTTTCTGCCCAAACCCTAAGCTAAAAATAAAACCCACCCAATAAACCCTTAAAAAAACCTAACACTAACCCCCGAAGATCCACTTACAGTTCAGACATCCATCCTCAACGAAGCCAGGAGAAATCTTCATCCAAGCAGCAAGAAGCCCTCAATGAAGCCGGGAGAAGTCTTCATCCAAGCGGCAAGAAGTGGTCCTCCAGATGGGCAGAAGTCTTCATCCAGACGGCATCTTCTATCTTCATCCTTCCGACGCAGAGCGGCTCCATCTTCAAGACATCCAGCGTGGAGCATCCTCTCTTTCCATGGCTCTTCAAGAATGAATTCTCCTTTAAATGACATCATCCAAGATGGTGTCCCTTGAATTCCGGTTGGCTGACTGAATTCTATCAGCCAATCGGAATTAAAGGTGAAAAAATCCTATTGGCTGAAAAAGGCATTTAGCTCGTTTCTGAGGAGAGAGAAAGCCTTTCACATTTGTTGTGGCTACCTTAAAGTGACTAGTGTGGTTATGTTGTGTTATGATTATGTTGGCGTGTTTGTATGCAGTCATAGATGAAGAGGCAAGTAATTACAATATGTACAGTGTGTCAAAGTACTTGTCTAAGAGATGTGATAAGGTACACTTTTTAGGTGAGTGAGTTAAACAATACAATTAAACTGAGTAATAGAAGGACAGAAAGGGAAGAGTAAAGGAGGGAGAAGGAACTAGGGATAGTCTAGTCTCTTGGCTAAGTCAGACAAAAAAGGTTAAGAGTAGAGAGAAGAAGGTAAAGAGTACAGTGGGGGAAAGAACACCCCAACAGAGCCAACCCCTACAGGTGCAATGGCTAAGTAATCAGGATCATTTACAGTTATGCATTTAATGTAGGGGTTTAAAGTTCGGTAACTAGAACGGTAACATTACAACATTTTAAAAATAAAAAAGGGAATAGAAATAGAACAATTTTTTTAACAAAAGTAAACATGAATAAACTTTTCAAAATTAAGTTGCGTCAGATAATTTGACCAAGATGCACAGTCAATGAAATAAGACTAATCTGGGTAGTCATTGCAGTTGTGACTACGAAATATGGGTATTCGTAGTCTAGTACTTACACGTTCAGGCAGTCTCAGCTCTAAGTATTCAGGTACAATCAGCGGGGCAGGGTGGAATAGTACACTGTTTCTTCTTGGCCTGTTTGCCATTAATTTCTGACCACAATCTACATTGTGGTTTAGGCTGTAGAGGTGAAGAAGGCATTGGAGTATTATCTGTTTGAGGTGTGCCCTTTGGAATAGGTATGTCCAGAAGTTACAGAGGTCAGTGATCTTGGCTGGGTCTTTACATTCTAGGCGTCTTCCATTTTTAGTGACTTGTAGGGAGCCAGAAAAACCCCATCGGTAGGGAATTTTTAGAGAGCGTAGATGAGATGTTATGAGGGCAAAGTCTTTTCTGAGTTGAAGAGTTCTAGATGAGAGGTCTTGGTATATTTGGATCTTTGCGCCCAGATAGGAAAAGGATGGTTGGGCTCTAGCCAGTTTAAATATGTTTTCCCTATCTCTGTAACTCTGGAAACAAACAATAATGTCTCTGGGGGGTTGATTGTCACTTTGTCACTGGGTTTAGGCCGAAGGGACTGGTGCGCCATTTCCAGAGGGGGTTTCTCTATGACTTTAGTGTTGGCTATGGCAAGTGATTGGAAAAGGTTTTGTAAATGTTTATGGATGTCCTTATACTGATTCAGGAATCCCGCGTATTCAGAGATTATTTCTTCTGGCCCTTTCTTGAGGTCATCTATTTTATTCTCTAAGTCAGTAATCTGTGGTTGATGTGTATCTATTGATTGGGACATGTTGGACATACTTCTAAAGTTTCTACACAAAAGCAAAATTCATTGATATCGTTTTTCAATTCGGCACATTCATTCATGTTTGCTAGTGGAGTGTCTAAAAGCTTCTTTTTATCCATACTTTTAAAGAAAGTATTCACAGTATTTGCTGTGTTATTTGGTTTAGGGATTCTGTCCTATTTTGCGGTTCTGCGGTGCGCCATTTTGGGTTCGCAGTGCTATGATAAGCAAATAGATAATGTCCTTAATCTGAGCAGATCTGTGTAGGGCAATATCTGCTGTATCGAGTTAAAGTTATGGCATCAAGAGATATGTTGGTGAGCGCAGTTAGAGAGTGACTAGGTTTGAACAGATTGAAGACCTGATTATGGTTGATGCTCTGTGCTAGCTCTAATAAAGCTCTTGCTAGTGACCGTTTAGCTCAGTATCTCAAAAAGTTATGGAGTGTGAAGCAGGTTCCAATATCATGTAATGATAGATTCTTAGGCCTTGGGCTAACCCATATGTGTTAGGAATTGTTGTTTACACAGCCATCAAGCTTTATTTGCAGTATTGCAGCAACTAGAGAGATATCATATGT
Organism: Bombina bombina; assembly: GCF_027579735.1. Taxonomy (NCBI): domain Eukaryota; kingdom Metazoa; phylum Chordata; class Amphibia; order Anura; family Bombinatoridae; genus Bombina; species Bombina bombina. Next base: position 1,146,754,846 of record NC_069499.1, on the reverse strand, counting down.
ATTCATTCATGAGTGAAGCATGGTTTTCCCTGCTTATTTACCTCTGAGATGATGAGTCTTTATGAAGTGTGTCACACCGCTGTCTGTCAGAGCTTCCAGGCAAATTATAGTTGTGGGAGTATTCTTTTTCAACAGTACATGTTCAGGAGGTGACTGTGGTAGGATGATCTGCAGCACCGCTATGTGTGCAGATTAGATGCAAAGGGCCGGGTGTAATTGCGGCCTACGTTGCGGCTTTGTTATCCGTTCTGGACTTCCACAGAAGTTTTAAAGCGCACATTTAACCTGTCATATCCATTTTCATCATAATAAAACTAGTATTAAAAGATATTTGTAATGTAAAATGGTGTAAGCAAACAAACTGACTGAATAGGGGCAAAGAGTAAATTATTTTATTTATATAAACGTAATAAAACACTAATAAGCTAAATTGATTTAAAAGTTCCAACATTATTTTACACAACTTAACATTAGAAAGATGCTCTTATCTATGGGTTGTCTAATAAAAATCTATTATGATGTAATAAAGGTATATATATTTTTTATATATATATATATATATATATATATATATATATATATATAATTAAATAAATTTATAGTTGTAAAATAAAGACATTGTTTAAGTACAAATTTGTTAAAACAACAGTACAACATACACGCAGATACATAAATGTTTAACCCTGCACTGTATAATAAAAGCATACACACTGCAGTCTTTACTTACTAATGAATCCAACAAAGACTCACAAAACTAATATGCATGAATTAGATACAAAATGACACAGTAATTTACCCAACAACCATCCTTGAGTGAATTCTGCATGAAACCTGTCAATGAGAGAAAAGTGACACAGGACCATGAATACTTACAGGGAATGCTGCAGAACATACATAATGCAAATGGAAGAACTCAAACCATTTGCAAATTGAAGATGTTTGAGGTTGATATGAAGCACTTGCTCTTGTGTGCCCTGAGTGCCACATAGGTGCAGTTAATGGCTCATGGGACGCTGGGCTTTCCTCCATGTGCATAGAAGCCTCTCTTCACACAAGTCCATCCCCCAGGGGTAACAGGAAAGGCAAAAGCCCTCTGGCCGTTCGCCCTCAGAGCTATCATATCCAGCTTTGCCATAGACCGCCTGAATTCACCCTTGTCTCAACTGTACTCAGGTTGTCGCAACTCTTCCTTCAGGTCTTGCAGACACAATACCCTGTCTTACAGTACTAGTTACTATCTGGGAACTGTTGATAGTTATGTTTTTATACGAGTATTAATTATCTTAAAGGGAAATTTTGTATCATTAAGGGCCAGATTATGAGTGGAGCGCTAATGTTTGCACAATTGCTCTCATATTACAAGTTGAAAGTAGTGAACATTACAAAGTACACTTACACTCATAATAACACCATCTAATAAAAATTATTACTAAAAAATATTAAAAACAATCGTTATAAAGGCTCAAAGATATGAGATCTCAGGTGTTAGGGGGAAAAAAGACAGGCAAAGAGCTTTAACAAAGAGACACATACATATATACATTTTTATATGGATGTACTATATATATATATATATATATATATATATATATATATATATATATATATATATATATATTTATATATATATATATATAGCAAACAAAAAAGGATAAAGTAAAGGGACTCCTAGGGATAAGTGTGTATTAAGCCACCATGTGGATATCTATTCCATTCAACCCCTTATGCAGGCTTAAAAAACAGTTCACTGTAGAAAGCAGCAATGTCCAAACACAAAATGCGCAAACACCCCCTCAAGCAATATTAGCAGAGATAAAGTTCATCAGAGTAGGTAGGTGAGTCTCATATAAGGCAACTGAGGATGCGTCACCCTCATGCAAACAATGCAGTGTTGCCACAGGATATCTATAATAATACCCAAACAGCTAGTAGCTGTGTAACTCACCACTCTTGCTTGTAGTTACGATCTTGCAACCTGTGTAAAAAGATCCTGCTGTGTGCTCCGTGATCCACGGCATCTAAAACAGCCCTGATGCCACTATCCAGCCGGTTCCGGTCATGTGATGAGCGTCGGGCGTCACAGCCAATGGAATCAGTTAGCCTACCAGGAGGCTTTGCAGAATTCAACGTCGGAGGGGATGCACAATGTAGAGAGGAAAAGGGGGAGTGGAATAGAGGCACGCTCCTGATGCAGCCCAGAGCGCTGGAAAGATTAGGCACAAAACGAAAAATGATATCCAGGCTGCAGTTAAAAACAAAGTCTTTATTAAATTCCACTTGGGATAAAAAATGATGAGACAGGGGGATCCAGCATATCAGTGTAACCAAAGAAGCTCCGCTAACATGTTTCGGTAAAAACCGTAATCATAGCTAATTGGAGACTGGTGTGCTGGCTATTTAAAAGACAAAAACAACACTCATTGGACAATGTTAAAACCAATGAAATGGTACACAGGTAATCACAAATCCTAATGGAATGAAGAACAGATGCTCCCTGACATCTAAGTGTGTGAACTCACATGTCACACCACAAAAGACAATCTCTTAAGTGAAGGCTGCGAGCGCTAAGAGAAAGAGGAAATAACAGAAACAAAAACACATATAAAGTATTAGATGATAAATGTTAGATCCTGCACCTACAATATATGGCAAAATTGCAGACAAGAGAACAAAAATATATGTATTAGGGACATAAAATACTCACATAGATCGAATTAAAACACACACCTAAATGCAGGAACCACCTAGCATATGAGTATGTATATATGAATGTATGGGCAGTAAAGTATGTGTAAGTAAACAAGTGTAAATACAAAAACATATATAAAAGAGTAAATATATATATGCACATATACAAACACATTTGTTACATCGCTAATGCAAGGTATATCTAAGTGTGGCCTGCTGGAATAACTACATAGCCTAATCACAAACATAGTGATAATTCATTGTGTATATTTACTTCATTGTACTTAGCATTTGATTCTCTACCTAGTTAAAGTAACAGGTGCGTATCAATGTACAAGGGTAACAGTGACCCATATGTATAAAGAGATAGAGTAGTTGATAGTGCAACTACACTAATCAAAAATACTAAGAGAATTAACAATATATGAGTAAAATGGGAAATATGGTGTTAAAAGTATAAAGAACTAAATAGGTACACTACACATAGGTGTGGATAAAATGAGTATGCCCTATTCTTAAGTGGAATTTAATAAAAACTTTGTTTTTAACTACAGCCTGGATATCATTTTTCGTTTTGTGCCTAATCTTTCCAGCGCTCTGGGCTGCATCAGGAGCGTGCCTCTATTCCACTCCCCCTTTTCCTCTCTACATTGTGCATCCCCTCCGACGTTGAATTCTGCAAGCCTCCTGGTAGGCTAACTGATTCCATTGGCTGTGACGCCCGACGCTCATCACATGACCGGAACTGGCTGGATAGTGGCATCAGGGCTGTTTTAGATGCCGTGGATCACGGAGCACACAGCAGGATCTTTTTACACAGGTTGCAAGATCGTAACTACAAGCAAGAGTGGTGAGTTACACAGCTACTAGCTGTTTGGGTATTATTATAGATATCCTGTGGCAACACTGCATTGTTTGCATGAGGGTGACGCATCCTCAGTTGCCTTATATGAGACTCACCTACCTACTCTGATGAACTTTATCTCTGCTAATATTGCTTGAGGGGGTGTTTGCGCATTTTGTGTTTGGACATTGCTGCTTTCTACAGTGAACTGTTTTTTAAGCCTGCATAAGGGGTTGAATGGAATAGATATCCACATGGTGGCTTAATACACACTTATCCCTAGGAGTCCCTTTACTTTATCCTTTTTTGTTTGCTTACTATTTATGCTTGCTGGTAGCATATTAAGTATCAAGGGACTTTTTCACAGCTCCTAATGGAGGGATCCAGCGTTATGAATTACTACTCCCTGTTGCCTTCAACAGAAAGAGGATATGACAACTATGAACTTGATACAGTTTTTTCTACGGATATTTCTACCTACACCTTAAGTACACTCTTTGATGATATTGAAAAGCTTCTTATAAAAGAACATAAATTGCAGTTTGAGATCTGGACTTTTGAAAAATACATTAAACTGAACATAGTTCCCAGGGGTCTCAGACTTAATAAATACCCCACCTTTGAGGTCTCCGACCAGGAGTTCGTTGAGACCTGGAACACTGTACTTACAGAATGCTCAGTTAGATTAATGCACTTGCTGATTATGTATAAAACTAAATTGCTTACCATTGTTAGAGGTGAAATTGAAAAATTGCAGATTGAATTGAACAACAGGAAATTAGAACCTGACTACCCCAAATTTGATGGCATTTTGAGATTGGCTCTGTCTGATTCCAAGAAGGAGATTTTAGACACTAAACACTCAAAGTATCTTATCGACCAGGCAGACTACGACAACAAGATAGTATATGTGTGGCACCATTCCAGGAATAACTCCAATAATAGGAGAGGTAGATCAAGGAGCAGGAGTAGAGGTAGAGGTAGAGGTAGGGCACAACTACCACAACAACAGCACACTTCCCTTAACTACTCAGGTACTAATAAATCCTCAGGTAGTGAGGGGGACTCAGGTGATGATTATGGCGCCTCAGGTGGTGAAGATCCTGTAGAATTGCCTAGGGGTATTCTGGAAAAACACACAAGGCACACACAAACAAGTGAGCATAAATGACTCCACGAATGTTATAGCTGTGATACCTAAAGCTTCACACAAACAGGGTGCGAATACTGTCAAAAATACACAAAATAAGACGCACAATGCTAAGGGTACGAAATATGTAAGCAATACGAATCAGAATATAGCCAATGAGATGAATACCCTAGGGGAAGATCGCAGGGCCTTTGATCAGGTTTTTCATCAGGTACAGAACAAAACTGGGATAGGGCAGGAGAAGAGGTACCCACAGAGGATAAACAAAAATACCAAGTATCAGTAACATCTAGTAATGATAACATCTATAATGTAATCAACCTTTCCACTGCCACACTATCTAATATGCAACTGAAGGTTCTCAGCTATGGCCTGAATTTCTCTCCCACAACCTCATTTAACCTTTTCAATACATTGTTGGATGTTAACAGGCTAATTAGAAATTTAACTTTAAAAAAATTCTTTCACAATTCTGATAACATCACAGACACTAGTGAATTTTTGACACAGTCACAAAAGTCCACTTCTGATGCTGCACATTTTTCGTTCTCAGAGTCTTGTGATCTGATGTCACTGCATGAACTTAATAGACAGGGGACAAATGAGACTGCAACAGGGACTATAAGATGTCACAGTGGTTTTAAGAAACCATCTGACTTTTACCCCTTGCAGTGTCATGGTCCGGTCTTAGAGACTTTTTTTAAAAGGATTGAGAGAGACCTCACTTCCCTGGCCTCCACTAAAACTGAGACCAAGAATTGGAGGCCTAATTTGTCCTTTAAAGAGAGACAGGCAATGTCAGAGCTACAACAAAATGATAGTTTGGTCATTCGATCCGCCGATAAAGGTGGATCTGTTGTAGTCCTTGACAAATCTGAATATGTCAAGGAGGCCCATAGGCAACTCCATAATGATGTAAACTATCAGAGACTAGACAGGGATCCCACTTGGTGCTTTCAGAAAGAACTTAAGTGCCTTTTGAATGATGGTTTGGAGGATGGGTTCTTTGACCGAGACACACATGACTATCTGTTGGTGGAACATCCGGTAGTACCCATCTTCCACCATCTTCCAAAGGTGCACAAATCCTTAATTGGAGTACAGGGAAGGCCTATAGTCAGTGGGATAGGTTCCCTTTTGGAACACCTATCCCAGTGGCTGGATAGCATATTGTTTCCACTAGTCACCTCCTTACAGAGTTACCTAAAAGATACCAAGGATTTATTAAATCTTGTGGATACCTTTTGTTGGGATGTTGACAGGCACATGTGGTTAACAATAGATGTGGTGTCATTATATTCCACCATCCCACATGAGGAAGGTCTTAAGGCTCTGTCTTTTATGTTGGAGAACCTTTCGGATTTGGATAGTGATTTGGTGAAATATGTGGTGAGGGCAACTAGTTTTGCCTTGACTCACAATTATTTCCGCTTTGGGGAGCAATACTATCTCCAGAGATGTGGGACAGCTATGTGGGCCAAATTTGCGCCCTCATACGCCAACATCTTTATGGGTTGGTGGGAGCTGTCCCACATCTATGGAGATAGCAATATACACAGACACTGTATCGCCTTTTATAGGCGATATATTGACGATTTGCTCTTCATATGGCAGGGATCTGAGGCCTCTCTTCTTGAATTTGTTGGTCTCTTAAATTCCAACGATGTTGGTCTAAGTTTCACATTTGAGATGAACTCTAGGACCATCAATTACTTGGATCTTACCTTGACTGCAGGGGATGATGGAAAAATTATAAGCAATATGTACAGGAAGCCTATATCGAAAAACACTCTGCTTCATGCAAAAAGCTGCCATTCCGTACATGTCCCTATGGCAGTAGCCAAGGGACAGCTCATTAGGGTTAAACGGAACTGCAGCAACAGTGATACCTACAGAGCACAAAGTATAGACATGCAAAATAGACTCAGAGAAAGAGGCTATTCTGGACACATTGTAGACAGAGCACAGAGACAGGTAGATCTCCTGGATCGTCAGTCTCTTTTAAACGAATCCAATCGTGATAATACAAGTGCGAACATCAACACCCAACACAAAGTCACATTTGTGACGGATTTTAGTACTGACTACAGGGACATCTGTAGGATTGTCAAGAAACATTTTAGTTTACTTTCTGCAGACGACAGCCTTGTTAGTTGTGTGGAGGGAGGCTTACGTTGCTCCTACAGGAAGAACAGGACCTTGGGAAATATTCTAGCCCCCTCAGAGGTTTTGATTAAGAAACCAGACAGACAGAGCTCATGGTTGCAACATAGGGGGATGTACAGGTGCGGCAGATCGAGATGCAGGCCGTGTGAGTTCATCATTATTTCTGATGATTTCAGATCAGAGGTTACTGGAGAGATCTTTAAGATATCTTCCTGCCTTAACTGTACATCCTCCTATGTAATCTACTTACTATACTGCATGGAGTGCCATCTACAGTATGTAGGGCTCACCACTACTGACGTGAACACTAGAATTAGAAACCATCTCTCTACAATTAAACTGGGTGAAGCCAGTACCCCCTTGGTTAAACATTTCCGAAATTTTCACAACAAGAGTAACGCCACACTTAGATGGCAGGCTATTGAACATGTCAAGGCACCACCTAGAGGAGGTGACAGGAATCAGCTGCTCGGTAAGCGTGAGATGTTTTGGATTTTTAAATTGCGTACTAGAGTACCAGAGGGTTTAAACTCTGAATACGATTTGATCAATTATTGGAAATAATAACTATTGCATCTCACGCTTGCCGAGCACCATTTAGATTTTTTGATTACTTGTGATCACTATTCAATATCCTATATATTTAATTCGATACTTGATATTTGGAATTTTAAATTCTAATTATATTTTACAATTTGTTAATCGATTATTAATTTTCTTAATATACTACTTAAGAATAGGGCATACTCATTTTTATCCACACCTATGTGTAGTGTACCTATTTAGTTCTTTATACTTTTAACACCATATTTCCCATTTTACTCATATATTGTTAATTCTCTTAGTATTTTTGATTAGTGTAGTTGCACTATCAACTACTCTATCTCTTTATACATATGGGTCACTGTTACCCTTGTACATTGATACGCACCTGTTACTTTAACTAGGTAGAGAATCAAATGCTAAGTACAATGCAGTAAATATACACAATGAATTATCACTATGTTTGTGATTAGGCTATGTAGTTATTCCAGCAGGCCACACTTAGATATACCTTGCATTAGCGATGTAACAAATGTGTTTGTATATGTGCATATATATATTTACTCTTTTATATATGTTTTTGTATTTACACTTGTTTACTTACACATACTTTACTGCCCATACATTCATATATACATACTCATATGCTAGGTGGTTCCTGCATTTAGGTGTGTGTTTTAATTCGATCTATGTGAGTATTTTATGTCCCTAATACATATATTTTTGTTCTCTTGTCTGCAATTTTGCCATATATTGTAGGTGCAGGATCTAACATGACATGTGAGTTCACACACTTAGATGTCAGGGAGCATCTGTTCTTCATTCCATTAGGATTTGTGATTACCTGTGTACCATTTCATTGGTTTTAACATTGTCCAATGAGTGTTGTTTTTGTCTTTTAAATAGCCAGCACACCAGTCTCCAATTAGCTATGATTACGGTTTTTACCGAAACATGTTAGCGGAGCTTCTTTGGTTACACTGATATGCTGGATCCCCCTGTCTCATCATTTTTTATCCCAAGTGGAATTTAATAAAGACTTTGTTTTTAACTGCAGCCTGGATATCATTTTTCGTTTTGTGCCTAATCTTTCCAGCGCTCTGGGCTGCATCAGGAGCGTGCCTCTATATGTATGTATGTATACAAATGTATTTATGTATTTACAGACATATTTACACATATAAACACATAACTACATATGTACACATATATTGACATATATATAATTGCAATGGAGCCCTTTGCACTTAAAGGGGCATTATTAAGCACCTCAAGCTATTGATATAAATTGCTTAATTACATGTAGTAAAACAACTTTGTAATATACTTTAAATATTTATTTTGTTCTCCTTTCTGTAATTTAATTCTTAATATTGTGTGCTTTCCCATTCATGTTAAACATGGAAGTGCAGACACAGCTATATTCCCCACAGTCATTGGTTGCACACTCTAGTAAGCCACTTATAACCATTCCTAATTGGCCTTAGTGTAACAATGTTACAATGGAATGTTGAAAATTGGGAATAGGATCTCACCAAAGAACGGTCAAAGTTGCATATTTCAAGATGCTAGCACTCAGATGCATCCAAGGAGCACAAACAATCAATTCTGCACATGTCCGTACATATTCTGCAGGCTATTGGCATTTTGTCCCTGGCCCCTTAATTCCACTCATTTTCATTAAAGATATACATTACATAGACAGTTTTTAGGTCCAGTTAGGAGAAGGAACTGTGGATAAAAACATCCTAAGTGGAGTATACCATAACACAAAATAAGACCCAGCAGGACAGGTGGTAGTTAATCGACTACAACATCGATTATTATATGGATACATATCTAGACAACTTTTAGTATATAATTGTGGTGTTAATATACTCCTTATTTAAAAGTTCTACTAGGTCTCTATATTGTTTACCAATAGTGCCATACAATATCCTTTCACTCCATTCCCCTCTCGGGGGTTCTAGGGTCGTTTTAAGCCCTATTTTTGTTCGGTTTAATTTATTATATTAGCCCAATTTTTTTTAGTTCTAATCATATTTTCGTTTCATTTTTATTTCATTTTTCCCACTAGAATAATTATGCAGTATATACTAGCTGCAATAGACAGAGCTAACAATGTATGTATTTCAATCCTCTCCCAGGGTAGTAGTTCCTATCACACCAATTGTGGCCCGTACTCAGTATTAATACATATTGTTAAGAACTAATTTACCATAAGTTTACGGGGTTGTAATTGAGTGCACGTAGAACCATAATATAGTGTAGGTTCAACCAATATCACATCTGGCGCGAATATGTATAATTGAGTTGTCCCCCGTACGGTTCTCAGCACTCCACAATATTGGGTAGCGGACATGACCGCTCTGATAGTTATTTGATTTAGTGTATAGAGTAAGCTTCTTTATTTAACACTCTCCATAAATCATAGCATTACTATTTGACTTATGATATATAGGATGCAAGTCGAGTGAGGTCTTAACTAACGTTGTTAATATACACACTACAGAGTGCTTACATAGGGGAGGAGGAGTCCATGCTCACAGGGTCCGCTGATAGGTCCTTACTAGTGGAGGTGTGTACTTCTTGTCCAATCAGCACTCTAGGAATTGTTTTTAATGCAGTCTGTGTTTAAATATTTTTACACGAGGCTTAGAGTACGGCGTCTTTGCCAAAACATATCAGTCTTTGTACTTGTTCCATGTACCCTCTCTAACAGTTTCACTAGGGTTGTTGAGAACCCTTTCGTTTTTTAACAATTTGCTAATAAATACTTTAAGGTTTAATCCTTTGGCTTCTTTTGGTGCTCCTCAATCCTACTTTATTTGTAACAATGTTACAATATGGTGGTGCCCACTGCATTATGAACAGTCATTTTAACCTTATTTTTTCAATATGTAAAGAACTAATAAGTTATTCTCAGGCTTATCTAAGCAATTATTTATTTACGGCTAGATTTAGAGTTTTGTCGGTAACGACCCGCGTAGCTAACGCATGCTTTTTTTCCCCGCACCTTTTAAATACCGCTGGTATTTAGAGTTCACAGAATGGCTGCGTTTTCAGTGCGTTAGGCTCCAAAAAGGGAGCGTAGAGGCATATTTACCGCCACTGCAACTCTCGATACCAGCGGTGCTTACGGATGCGGCCAGCTTCAAAAACGTGCTCGTGTACGATATCCCCATAGGAAACAATGGGGCAGTTTGAGCTGAAAAAAAAACTAACACCTGCAAAAAAGCAGCGTTAAGCTCCTAACGCAGCCCCATTGTTTCCTATGGAGAAACACTTCCTAAGTCTGCACCTAACACTCTAACATGTACCCCGAGTCTAAACACCCCTAACCTTACACTTATTAACCCCTAATCTGCCGCCCCCGCTATCGCTGACACCTGCATATTTTTTTTAACCCCTAATCTGCCGCTCCGTACACCGCCGCAAGCTACATTATACCTATGTACCCCTAATCTGCTGCCCCTAACACCGCCGACCCCTATATTATATTTATTAACCCCTAATATGCTGCCCCCAACGTCGCCTCCACCTACCTACAATAATTAACCCCTAATCTGCCGACCGGACCTCACCGCTACTATAATAAATGTATTAACCCCTAAAGCTAACTCTAACCCGAACCCTAACACCCCCCTAAGTTAAATATAATTTAAATCTAACGAAATAAATTAACTCTTATTAAATAAATTATTCCTATTTAAAGCTAAATACTTACCTGTAAAATAAACCCTAATATAGCTACAATATAAATTATAATTATATTGTAGCTATTTTAGGATTAATATTTATTTTACAGGCAACTTTGTAATTATTTTAACCAGGTACAATAGCTATTAAATAGTTAATAACTATTTAATAGTTACCTAGTTAAAATAATTACAAAATTACCTGTAAAATAAATCCTACCCTAAGTTACAATTAAACCTAACACTACACTATCAATAAATTAATTAAATAAAATCCCTTCAATTACCTACAATTAAACCTAACACTACACTATCAATAAATTAATTAAATACAATACCTACAAATAAATACAATGAAATAAACTAACTAAAGTATAAAAAATAAAAAAGAACTAAGTTACAAAAAATAAAAAAATATTTACAAACATTAGAAAAATATTACAACAATTTTAAACTAATTACACCTACTCTAAGCCCCCTAATAAAATAACAAAGACCCCCAAAATAAAAAAATGCCCTACCCTATTCTAAAAATAAAATAGAAAAGCTCTTTTACCTTACCAGCCCTGAAAAGGGCCTTTTGCGGGGCATGCCCCAAAGAATTCAGCTCTTTTGCCTGTAAAAAAAAACATACAATACCCCCCCAACATTACAACCCACCACCCACATATCCCTAATCTAACCCAAACCCCCCTTAAATAAACCTAACACTAAGCCCCTGAAGATCTCCCTACCTTGTCTTCACCACGCCGGGTTCACCGATCAATCCAGAAGAGCCTCCGATATCTTGATCCAAGCCCAAGCGGGGGGCTGAAGATGTCCATGATCCGACTGAAGTCTTCATCCAAGCGGGAGCTGAAGAGGTCCATGATCAGGCTGAAGTCTTCTATCAAGCGGCATCTTCAATCTTCTTTCTTCCGGATCCATGGTCATCCCGCCGACTCGGAACATCCATCTTCACCGACGACTTCCCGACGAATGACGGTTCCTTTAAGGGACGTCATCCAAGATGGCGTCCCTCGAATTCCGATTGGCTGATAGGATTCTATCAGCCAATCAGAATTAAGGTAGGAAAATTCTGATTTGCTGATGGAATCAGCCAATCAGATTCAAGTTCAATCCGATTGGCTGTTCCGATCAGCCAATAGAATGCGAGCTCAATCTGATTGGCTGATCGGATCAGCCAATCGGATTGAACTTGAATCTGATTGGCTGATTCCATCAGCCAATCAGAATTTTCCTACCTTAATTCCGATTGGCTGATAGAATCCTATCAGCCAATCGGAATTCGAGGGATGCCATCTTGGATACGTCCCTTAAAGGAACCGTCATTCGTCGGGAAGTCGTCGGTGAAGATGGATGTTCCGCGTCGGCGGGTTGACCATGGATCCGGAAGAAAGAAGATTGAAGATGCCGCTTGATAGAAGACTTCAGCCTGATCATGGACCTCTTCAGCTCCCGCTTGGATGAAGACTTCAGCCCGATCATGGACCTCTTCAGCTCCCGCTTGGATGAAGACTTCAGTCGGATCATGGACATCTTCAGCCCCCCGCTTGGGCTTGGATCAAGACATCGGAGGCTCTTCTGGATCGATCGGTGAACCCGGCGTGGTGAAGACAAGGTAGGGAGATCTTCAGGGGCTTAGTGTTAGGTTTATTTAAGGGGGGTTTGGGTTAGATTAGGGGTATGTGGGTGGTGGGTTGTAATGTTGGGGGGGGGTATTGTATGTTTGTTTTTTTTACAGGCAAAAGAGCTGAATTCTTTGGGGCATGCCCCGCAAAGGGCCCTTTTCAGGGCTGGTAAGGTAAAAGAGCTTTTCTATTTTAATTTTAGAATAGGGTAGGGCATTTTTTTATTTTGGGGGTCTTTGTTATTTTATTAGGGGGCTTAGAGTAGGTGTAATTAGTTTAAAATTGTTGTAATATTTTTCTAATGTTTGTAAATATTGTTTTATTTTTTGTAACTTAGTTCTTTTTTATTTTTGTACTTTAGTTAGTTTATTTAATTGTATTTATTTGTAGGTATTGTATTTAATTAATTTATTGATAGTGTAGTGTTAGGTTTAATTGTAGATAATTGTAGGTATTTTATTTAATTAATTTATTGATAGTGTAGTGTTAGGTTTAATTGTAACTTAGGTTAGGATTTATTTTACAGGTAATTTTGTAATTATTTTAACTAGGTAGCTATTAAATAGTTATTAACTATTTAATAGCTATTGTACCTGGTTAAAATAAATACAAAGTTGCCTGTAAAATAAATATTAATCCTAAAATAGCTACAATATAATTATAATTTATATTGTAGCTATATTAGGGTTTATTTTACAGGTAAGTATTTAGTTTTAAATAGGAATAATTTATTTAATAAGAGTTAATTTATTTCGTTAAATAAAAATTATATTTAACTTAGGGGGGTGTTAGGGTTAGAATTAGCTTTAGGGGTTAAAAAATGTATTAGAGTAGCGGTGAGGTCCGGTCGGCAGATTAGGGGTTAATAATTGTAGGTAGGTGGAGGCGACGTTGGGGGCGGCAGATTAGGGGTTAATAAATATTATGTAAGTGTCGGCGGTATTAGGGGCAGCAGATTAGGGGTACATAGGGATAATGTAGGTGGCGGCGGTGTGCGGTCGGCAGATTAGGGGTTAAAAATTTTTAATAGAGTGGCGGCAATGTGGGGGGGTCTCGGTTTAGGGGTACATAGGTAGTTTATGGGTGTTAGTGTACTTTAGAGCACAGTAGTTAAGAGCTTTATGAACCGGCGTTAGCCCAGAAAGCTCTTAACTCCTGACTTTTTTCTGCGGCTGGAGTTTTGTCGTTAGATTTCTAACGCTCACTTCAGCCACGACTCTAAATACCGGAGTTAGAAAGATCCCATTGAAAAGATAGGATACGCAAATGACGTAAGGGGATCTGCGGTATGGAAAAGTCGCGGCTGCAAAGTGAGCGTTAGACCCTTACCTACACGACTCTAAATACCAGCGGGCGGTAAAAACCAGCGTTAGGAGCCTCTAACGCTGGTTTTGACGGCTACCGCCAAACTCTAAATCTAGGCGTTAGTGTTTAATGTCCTTTAAGTACATGATAACATGTAAAAGCATATTTATGCAATATTCATATTTAATATTTTAGCTATGTATTTACTATAAATATTTCACATTCCAATGTTCTGCACACAGGGGAATATGTTCTAAGTATTTTTAAATAGATATTCCTATATTTATCTGTGTATATCTATACATACACTTATATATACAGTATATATATATATATATATATATATATATATATACAGTATAATCATGTATTTTTTTTTCTTTTAAACATTACTGAGTATCTGCTGGCAATTGCCAGGTTTTCTGTGTGTTGTGTTTATAGTGTTTGTAATGCTTCCCTGCTGGCCTATCACCCAGACTGTTCAGGGGTTAATTGCTTGGGTTGCTGGGAACTGTGCCGCTGTCTGTCAGTGTTCAGGGCTGTGGAGTTAACAGTGGCTTAGGATGTGTACCCAGTCCAGTCTGTGAGTGCGGTCCATTCCTGTGTTATATATATATATATATATATATATATATATATATATATATATATATATATAGGTATACATATTACCATTATATATACTGTATATATATGTATTTATTAATAAATAGAACATATTCTGCTATGTGAAGAGCATTGGAATGGGAAATATGTCTGGTTAGCGCACTTGAGAATATGTGTTCAGGTTAACAGGAGAGTGGGTTTTTTTTCCCGCTTTTTTTTTACTTCTATAGGGTAATAGGTTATCACACTCTATATTATAAATTCATCTTAATGCCCATGTCGGGTTAGGGCGAGAGCAATAACTTTTTACTTTCAACTCATAATACCAGCGTACGCAAAAAGTTTAGTTCTAGCGCAATTAGCGCTCCAGCGAAAGTGCTAATTAGAGCTCCATTCGTAACCTAGCCCTAAGTGTTGATATTTCAGAAACTGCAGTACAGTATTTATAGTTTGGAGAATGCATGTCTTTTTGTTGCAAAAAAACACCCAACTTAATGTTTTCACATTTGTGGAGGGTTCAATAGAACTTTCAGAGTTCTCTCTATGAGTCACATGAACAACTCCTGTTAGTTTCAATATGAATTCAAACCACTTTATTATAACCTTTTTTATGCAAACATGTATTTTTACAATAGTTAACATTTATTTAGCCCATGCGGTGTCACTTACATATAAACAGTACATCACGAGGTGGCATATGAATTTCTAAAGCACACCAAGCGTATGCCAAAACAAATAAAGTTAAAGGGCAAGTCAACCCGAAAATAAATATTACTTATTTAGCTTATGTAAATAATAATTTGTACAGCCAATTGTAGCCCAATTTTCATATAAATATACTTTGCAAGTAAAAACACGTACTAGCTCTCCTCCGGCCATTTTGAAATGGCTGTCTGACCCCTCCTTTCCCTGACGTCACCCAAAGTGAATTTCCAGCTTCCACTACAGGATCCGTTTTTAAAAAACGAAAACAGCGCATTACGCATGCGCGAAACACGGGAACGCGCAGGATCGACGCGGCTCCTGTAGTGGAAGCTGGAAATTCACTTTGTGTGACGTCAGGGAAAGGAGGGGTCAGGCGTCTGGCCATTTCAGCCGGAAGAGAACTAGTAAGTGTTTTTACCTGCAAAGTATGTTAAGATGGAAATTGGGCTACATTGACTGTAAAAATCGTTATTTACATAATCAAAATAAGTAATACTAATTTTTGGGTTGACTGGCCCTTTAATTCCTTAGGCACAGAATAGTAGATGCATGGAATAGACTCCCAATAAATTTGTAGGTAGCACCTAGTTAAAAGGATATTAAACTCAAAATGTAATGCCACAAAAATATGTTGTTTAATGCAAATGAAACAACATTGCAATATACATGCCTGATTTATTTTGCTATAAAAGTGTTTTCCCACCTCCACTCCCTAGAAGAGCTGGAACTCAGATCATGCAATTAAATCTGCAAAAATTACCTGACCAAGCCACATTTACTACACACACAGACTTAGAGCAATCCACAAACTTCTTTAAAGGGACAGTTAGCTTTATGTTTTTATTGTTTAAAAATATAGATAACATCTTTACTACCCACTCCCCAGCATTGCATAACCAACATTATATTAATAAACTTTAAAGCCTCTAAGCCCTTGCAGGCCTCCTCTTATCTCAGTGAATTTTATTAGCTTTTCACAGCCAGACAATGCTAGTTCATGTGTGCCATATAGATAATACTGTACTCACTCCCGTGGAGTTATGCATAAACTAGCACTAATTGACTAAAATGCAAGCTTGTAAAAAGCACTGAGATAAGGGGCAGTCTACAGAGGATTTGATACAAGGTTTTCACAGTGGTAAAAAGTATATTAATATAACAGTGTTGGTTATGCAAAACTAGGGAATATGTAATCAAGGGATTATCTATCTTTTTAAACAATAACAATTTTCATGTAGACTGTCCCTTGAAGGTTAGTCTTGGCTGCAAGCCACTTGTTTTATTTTCTGAACTTTTATATTACAAAATTTGCTTTTCTGTCTCATTAGGGGTCATGTAAATAAAGCAATTTTATATAGAAAAATCAATGTATTTCACCACAAAAGAAAGAAAAATAATTAATTAATGTACTTTGGAATGTTGTTTCATTTTCATCATTTAATAAATTCAAAGTAAATTAAATTTCAGGTTTTATGTCCTTTCCTTGAATCTTTGTATATTATTATATCATTTAATTTGCTCTTTTACGATGTGTACTGTATTTATTGTACCCTAGCACTGCGGATTATGTTGGTGCTATAGAATTAATACTGTATATGTAACATTAATAATTTAAAGAAGATAACATTTCAAATAGTAAAATCAAATATAAAAATCTGAAATATATTAGCATATTCACATACAGTTATGAAATTATCATTTTTGGTTCTATGTTTGAATCCAGTCTAAGCTTTTACTTGATGTACAATAGTCACAATTGTGTTGAAAAATGAATAAACAAAACTCTGGTCATTTAAACAAAAACAAAAAAAGATTTTTTTTTCAAGTTAATGTGGTTGTTGTCACCCTAGAGGAAACCCATAAGGCAGATACATACAGTATATTTACATCTTCATACAAGACTCTGCACTTCTGACAAAGCTTTGCTAATTGACTGCTTCACATAGGAACAAGCAACACAGAAACCACTGGCTTCCTCTGTGATTTTAGCTTGTGCTTTACAGCAGTTATGGAAAGTTCCAAAAATGATGAGGTAAGAAATAAAAAAGTAACAAATGTATTTGCTGTTGAAAACAAAGACTGTAGAAAATGAATTATTTTGAAACTTATCTTGTGTTTTATGCCACTTAAGCCCACACATATATTGAAGGCAAATCTAACGTTATCATTTTTAATACTATGATGGCACTTTCAAGTAGGCAGCGGTGGAGAGCGGGAATCACTGCCAGTCTGTTGCCTCTAATATCAAAAGTTTGAGATGACAGTGCTTTCTATTTAAGGGAGAGAATTATGTAAATACTGTCTGGTTGAATTTTGGCAGGTCTGAAGTAAGCATTTTTAATAATAATATTGAAATTAAAATAAAACTAAGTGGTACTATCCCAAATTATGGATGGTTTTATGAAATACATGCAACTAGATTCAGAAATTATACCCCAACTTCTTTGCTCTAGAAAAATACACTAAATCAAAATGTATTACCAGGGTCTTGTTATTCATTATTATGTTTGAGGGTGGGAGTCTGGAAATGTTCCATAAATTACATGAATGTAGTGTGGGAAAGTATGATATATTCACTCCTATCGCTAAAAGAAAAAAACATATGAAAAAAATTATATATATATATATTTAAATTAAATATAATCTAACTTCAACATAAGTATATGTAACAAATTAAGCTTTGTAGCAAAAAGAACAATAACGTTAAAAAAAAGATGTTTGGCCAGAAACACTGGATAGTCTAGCAGAACGAAGTCCAGTCAACACTCGTGATTCACAAGATGCTTAATTGTATGCATATTTTATAGAAATGCTTCAAAGTATTCTGCCTTTGCAATTTTATCAAGTTCAATCTTTGCTTCATATAAAAGAGACCATATAAAAATGTAGAAAAAAATATGTTTTGAAAATGGTTTTACTGTAAATGTGCCCTGTGTACCAATATAGCATGCACAGAGCGTACAGACAACATATAGGTACCCGCTTACGTCAGCTATCAGGGACATTGTGTTTCAACCAGTATCTGAGTTTTGTAATGCATTTATGCTTTCACATTTCTTCATCTACTATTACAGCTTATCCTAGAGAGTGTGTATGTTGTACAAATACACATTTAAAGCTGTTTACAATGAACTACATTTAAATATATTTTATTTAACTTCTTTCACTTAAAAATATTTTGTTTCATTCTTGTCCATTAAATCAGCATGATAGAAACTATGTACATCATATTAGAGCAGAAATGTTATTAGTATATTTGGCATATTACATCAGTAAGCCTGAAAATGCAGAGCAAAATGGAATTCACACTAATGGCAAAACTGTGAATATATTTAAAGAAAAGTGATAGTGTGCTAGAAGTGTAACAGAAATGTGCTAAACAGTCACATGCATCTGTGAGATTTTTATGTTTTTAAATATAATGCAATTACCACTAGCCCATGAATACATTTATTTTGTATATTAAACAGATAAGTGTGCATCAATTAAATAATTTCTGTTATCCCAAGAAAGAATATAATTGACAAAAAAAGATAGTTGATATTGAAGTCAAAACTTTCATAATTCAGACAGAGCCAACAATTTAAAAAAAAAATCTTATTCTATTTCTAATTTTGAATACATCGTCCCTTTAAAATTAAATTCTACAAACTAATAGTTACATATACTACAATTTTGTATTTGGTAGTGATCAAACAATACTATTTGATTCCTTAATCCAACAAACAACATAAAAATTGACAGAAATTACTTTGCCTATTTCACTATTTTCCCACCCACCTGAAACTGAGTAGGTCTTTTTTTCTGTGAAGGACCATATTGGTTATCATTTTGCAAATTAGCACATTTAATAATTGCTCCTAAATGAAACAAAAATGCATACTGTACCTACATCTATATAATTACAAGTTCTGTAACTGAGTAACCTACACAGGAGTCATTTATTTTCTACAAGTGTTTGGGAAATTTTGCTCCCACATACTTTCTGGTAGTACCATTCTCCCACGTTTCTCTTATTTTTTTAAACTCTCTACTCTTTGTGATTTTTTTCACACACATTCTCGCCAGTACTTCTATTTATTTCCCTGGTTGAATGATCTAAAGCCACTTTTTACCCTTAAAACAGGGTGTCTCAATATGAGGCGTATACTACATTTTGGTATGGGGTGCAGATGCAGACATTACAAAAAAAATTGTATTTAAAAAATCTTCCAAAACGAAAAATTAAACCATTCACACAAAAATACAGAAGAAAAAATTGTATTGTTAAGGTGCATTAAAACAGAATTCTTCACCAAAAATCGTATTTTATCAAAAATGTAACATGTGTATGTAAATTACTCAAGAATAAATCATATTAAAGGGACATTAAACACTTTGAGATGGTAATATAAAATGATAAATTGTATATAGTAAAACAACTCTGCATTATACTTTCATTGTTTATTTTGTCCTCTTTGCCTGTAATTCCATTCTGAAATTGTGAGCTTTTCAGTTCCTGTTAGAAATGTTAGAAAAGTGCAGAACACTGTTAAATCCAGCACAACCATTGGCTGCACACTCTAGTGACCTATTTATAACTTACCCTAATTGGCCACAGCAGAGAAGATAACACAAGTTACAACAAGGCAGCTCCCAGTGTTTTATAGACACTAAAACTTTACACTTATTTTGTCACTTTTTTAAACAACTAATGAAACTTTAAAAAATACATCTACATGTTAGTCATGGACTAATCTTTTCTTTGAATGCATCATTCTATCTAGCATGTATTTAGTGTTTAATGTCCCTTTAAATATGCACAGTGTAAATTATAATTTAAAGGGACTGTCAACACCAGAATTGTTGTTGTTTTAAAAAGATAGATAATCCCTTTATTACCCATTCCCCAGTTTTGCATACCCACCACAGTTATAATAATACAGTTTTTACCTCTGTGATTACCTTGTTTCTAAGTATCTGCAGACTGCGCCCTTATTTCAGTTCTTTTGACAGACTTGCATTTTGCATTTTTTTTTGCATTTTTGGTGATTGTTTTTAAAATAAAGTCTTTTATACGCCACATAGACTTTTATCCACGACTTCTGTTTTTATATACCACTAAGGACACGTTGTATTACGGCTGGTATTATTGCCTCAGGCGACTTTGTGTTGCATTTTACACCTGCTTGGTATCCACTTGGGTGGTTTGTTCATTGAAATATCATCATTGAAATATCATCATTGAAATATCGCATCTACAGTTTGCTGAAGTACAGTCCATCTGGAATTGACACAAGAGAATAAGTTGTCTGGACGACTTGTAAGAGTCCAGGAGGCGTTTGTGACACTTCTCAAGTGTCTTGAATCCTGTAAGTATAGCGATACTTGTGCTGATTGCGTTTATATGCTATTGATTGTGCACTATGGTGGCGCCTTCTTCTTTGTTCTTCTAACAAGACTTGCATTTTAGTCGATCAGTGCTCACTCCTTGGTAAATTCACGTGCATGAGCTCAATGTTATCTATATGAAACACATGAACTAACACCCTCTAGTGGTCAAAATGCATTCAGCTTAGAGGCGGCCTTCAAGGTCTAAGAAATTAGCATATGAACCTCCTAGGTTTAGCTTTCAACTAAGAATACCAAGAGAACAAAGCAAAATTGATGATAAAAGTAAATTGGAAAGTTGTTTAAAATGGCATGCCCTATCTGAATGCATAAAAACCACTTAGAAACTCATACTTTTAAGCACAAAACACAAAGCGTTATTGTTGTTTTTTCAGAAAAACGGCCTGAACATGGGCGTTCCATAGGCATAAATGAAATTGTCTTTCTAATCCCAGCTTAAAGGACCAGTCAACAGAGTAGATTTGCATAATCAACAAATGCAAGATAACAAGACAATACAATAGCACTTAGTCTGAACTTAAAATGAGTAGTAGATTTTTTTTCTGACAATTTTAAAAGTTATGTCTATTTCCACTCCCCCTGTACCATGTGACAGCCATCAGCCAATTACAAATGCATACACGTACCATGTGACAGCAATAAGCCATTCACAAATGCATACACGCTTATTCTTGCACATGCTCAGTAGGAGCTGGTGACTCAAAAAGTTTAAATATAAAAAGACTGCACATTTTGTTAATGGAAGTAAATTGGAAAATTGTTTAAAATTGCATGCTCTATCTGAATAATCAAAGTTTAATTTTGATTGAGTGTTCCTTTAATTCTGTAAAGTTTTTTGCACTACAGATCTTGAATTTTTTTCTAACTAAAAGGTGGCGAGCTTTTCTCAAAACACTGAAAATACTTATAACCCTAATAGACAAACACATGTATATAAAATGATAGGTGATAGGTGATTGTAAGAAGCTATACGCAGAAAACAGCATAATGTGATTTATATTGGCTGCAGGATTTCATTATTATTTTTTTTAACCAGAAAGAAAGGGGGTGCTTATAACAAGCTGCTGAGATGAGGTAGCCTTAACATCAGGTGTACAATTATACATAAATGGATAAAAACAATCTGAAATAAAACATTTGATTTATTAAAAACAAGTACAAAATGAATTTAAAAAAAACACTGGTGGTTAAAAACCCCAAAAACCTAAAAGGCGATATGTCTATATGAACAGGTTTAAATGCTGGGTATTTATGTCCATAAGGCCTTACAAAGATTAGTCCAAAGTGGTAAGGGCAGCTTTAAAAAGCTATCTTCATGTGTAAACCTTCATGAGAAAAAAGTGACAGATGCTGTGTCTTTTGTCTTAGTGGCTGTGGGTATGAAAGGATCATTGGATTATTCAGATTCAATGTGAATGTGTTTGTATTCAAAGAAGCTCCTATCCCTTTAATGATATTAATGTACCATTAACCTTTAAATATAATTTCAGTGCAAAGCACACACATTTTTCAGTAGATCATGTGTACACACAATACAAAAAAACAACCATTTTTAAATTTACTTTGAAATGGAATAAACTGCTTTTTAATATTAAGAAGAAGAAGAATACATTGAACTGTAAATGAGTCATTTTTTGGCTATACCAGAATTTAAAATCACCACACAAAATATTTAAATAATGAATGATTTGAAACGTATAATATATCTCACGCTTTAACATGTTTGTGCTGTTTATAAACAAAAATATTTTTCACTTAGGAAATGATAGTTGTGTGCCAGCACATTTGGCACGCCTTATCACCCTTCACAACACAGGTCACTCCCTGACTCATTGGCCACAAATGAAACCTACAAAAAAAAAAAAAAGCTCTGTGCAGGAATACAAGCATTGCTAAAAAGTAATGTGCATGCCTGAACCATGGTTATATTAAGTTAAAAAAGACACTTCATGGATTTCCTCTATTTAATACACGTAGCAATGTGTTGCAGTTACAGATATACTGGCACATTCCAATCTCTTAGAATTTGCTGTTCCCAATTATAGTTATTAGCTAAGTAGTCACAGGCATTTGATTACTGCCTTCTTTGTTTGATTCCTGCCAACCCTTTGAACAGGGTGAGAGGGGCACCAACCCTTGTTTATGAAGAAGTGTTTGTGGTATTAGGAGGTGTTTTATATAGTGTTATTCTTTATATAGGTAACACTGATTGATGGGACCGGGGTATACAAGGGTAAGGGCATACAGAGGGAGGGGGATAAGAGTGCTGGGCTGAGGAGCCCCACAAATATGTCTTGCCCAGGGCCCTGCATATATTAAAGGTGGATTGACAATTAGTGAAACAAGATATTTCACTACAAAAGCATGCACTTGTAGCACTCTGCAGCCCAGACTAGACGGCTGAACTTCACAGTTGAACTTAAAATATAACTTTTATTATTATAAAATTAAAATTGAATATCGAACAAAAAAAACACACTCAAAATTTAAAAACCAAATGGTGGATAGAACTGACAAATAATATAATATTATGATGTTTCAATATATAACATCAAATTGGTTCATGTGTTCCAATGTTATGTTATCTGTATATTAGTGTTACAAAGTCAATATAATGTGATTAGGTTTTGTAAATCACAATTTGTAGTCTATACATTATATTGGTTATTTCCCTGTGGGTAATATGTATGAGGTTATATCCTCTATATGTCTTCCTCATAGGGGTGTGTTTATAACCAGACTAGTAACACTGTACCAATCAATCTTGTGACCTGTATATTACAGGGATTTCTTTAATAATAAGATTGATTACTATATATGAACTGTTATTCTACTAATATTATCCTTATGCTGTGTGACCAATTATTATTGCACAAAAGAACATGTAATTGTAATTCGGGATATTTGTAGATAGATACTATCCATTGATTAGGACAGAATTATAGTAGTTGTTACAGCGTCTGTTACTTATAACAGCTCATGAACAGATTAGACATTAGTGATTATTGTCCTACAGTTACCAGTACTATTCTTCTGGATTGCTGGCAGTGTATCTTTTTAATTGCGGTTCAGAGATTCACGTGAATATAGTAATTATTCTCGTTGCACTCCTATAGTTGTATATTACTCTATTACTATTGCTGTTTCGGAGGTTGGTGAATTAATGCGTATCCAGTGAGTTACATACTACACACTCCTGGGTCCATTCAAATATATTAAAGGTGGCCCTGGGTTGATTCTAGTTATGTAGGGTAACTTATGAATGGAGTTGCCATCTTTTCTGGAAAATAATACTGGACATACTAATTAGCATACATTTGCATAAATAATTATGCAGCATACATCAGGAACTAATGCTGCTAGTACTTATTTTTAAATAATCATTTTTTTATAATTAGATTTCAAAAATACTAAGAAATGGTTTGACCCTGATAGCTTCTTGATTTCTATATTTAAACTTTATTTTCAACTTTGACCTGCTTGGTGGCAATACTATACTTATAAAGCTCAGCTTGTGTCAAATATAATTAATTAATATAATTAATGCCTTTGGGCTTCATGTACTAAGAAACAGATGCTGCTTTAAAGCTCTTGTAGGACAGTTTTTTAACACAATGTAAAATGTAAAAAGCAACAGTAATACAATCACTGTTTCTTACCCTCTCCCCACCTCTGTGGTGGCAAATACATATCTCCCAAACACATCCATTTGGGGTGATTGGCAAGACCCATCTCATGCCTTTGGTCACACAAGAGCTGGGGGGCAGTGTTGCAAGAAGAAGTCTTTGTTCAATAGTAAATGCAGGTAGCACACATATAGGGTCCGCTGCTCGTTCACCGAGAAGGCGGGCAGACAGGGCCCCAAGTCAGGAACCTTGTCCATTCACTGAAGGGGACATGGTACTTAAAAAAGTCCCATTGTGTATATAAAAGAGCAGCAGTTAAACATTTTTTGCATGATAAAATATAAAGTAAAAGCTGTTTAAATTTTACGTTAAACAAACAGGCAGTTCATGACTAGGACTCTAAAGCTTATTGGCCAGGGACAACTCACCAAGGAAAGGTTATCTTTATTCATCACAGGAACATCTCATTTTCAGAAAAACAAATCACTGTAATACATAATAAAACATTCTATTTTAGATGGTACAGTAAAGTTTCAGTTACTAGATGTGACACAAATGTCGAAATTGCTATTTAACAATTTTGCGGTCTTGAAAATATTTCTACAAAAATAAAGTGGAAACTGGTCCAAAAATAATTTTCTGTTGTCTTGGAATAATAATAGGTACGGGCAAGTCTGGCTCAATAATTGGGACTGGTGGGACCACAGGTAGCATTTGACAGGGGTAGCACATAGGAGGTCATAACAAATATCTCTCATATAGGTTTTATCACCTCTACATGCTCTTGTCTGAAACTTGTGTCTACTGACCTTTCCTCTTTGAGGTTGCTAACTATGCTTGAATTGGGATTTGTGGTGGCCGGAAAGTTTCCAGCGACATTATTTTACTCTTGGACCCAAGTTGCACAATGTCTTGAGCCGGCCCTGGGGAGGGGTCTCAGTGATAAATATCTGATGAATGTGTTAACCTGTGTGAAATGTTCTTAGAGTATATAGACATATATCTGTATGCTTCCATAATACTGCAGAGCATACTCATTAGTGTATAGCTACTACTCACATCATTATAATGTGCAGCATATTCCTCAGTGTATAGCTACTGCTCACATCATTATACTGCAGAGCATACTCATCAGTGTATAGATACTACTCACATCATTATACTGCAGAGCATACTCATCAGTGTATAGCTACTACTCATATAATTATACTGCATATCATACTCATCAGTGTATATATACTACTCATTATTATAATGTGCAGCATATTCATCAGTGTATAGCTACTGCTCACATCATTATACTGCAGAGCATACTCATCAGTGTATAGATACTACTCACATCATTATACTGCAGAGCATACTCATCAGTGTATAGATACTACTCACATCATTATACTGCAGAGCATACTCATCAGTGTATAGCTACTACTCATATCATTATACTGCATATCATACTCATCAGTGTATATATACTACTCATCATTATAATGTGCAGCATATTCATCAGTGTATAGATACTACTCATCATCATTATACTGTAGACTTAGAGCATACTCATCAGTGTATATATACTACTCACATTATTATACTGCAGAGCATACTCATCAATATATAGATACTACTCACATCATTATACTGCAGAGCATACTCATCAGTGTATATATACTATTCATCATTATACTGCAGAGCATACTCATCAGTGTATATATACTACTCACATCATTATACTGCAGAGCATACTCATCAGTGTATATATACTACTCATCATCATTGTACTGTGCAGCATACTCATCAGTGTATAGATACTACTAATTATCATTATATTGCAGAGCATTCTCATCAGTGTATAGATACTACTCATCATCATTGTACTGTGCAGCATACTTATCAGTGTACAGATACTACTCATCATCATTATACTGCAGAGCATACTCATCACTGTATAGGTACTACTCACATCATTATACTGCAGAGCATACTCATCAGTGTATAGGTACTACTCACATCATTATACTGCATATCATACTCAACAGTGTATACTGTAGATACTACTCATCATCTTTATACTGCAGAGCATACTCATTAGTGTATAGATACTACTCATCATCATTATACTGTGCAGCATACTCAACAGTGTATAGATACTACTCACATCATTATACTGCAGAGCATACTCATCAGTGTACAGATACTACTCACATCATTATACTGTATATTCCGTCATTATACGGCATATTCATCAGTGTATACATACTCATTATATTTATAGAGAACAGTGTACTCATCAGGGTATAGTGTATAGAAACTCACATCATTATTTGGTGCAGTGTTGCCACTGCCAGTGTATACTCAGTATCATTTTAAAGTGCAGCATGCTCATGATCAGTGTGTATGATGTGTGTGTGTGTGTGTGTGTGTGTGTGTGTGTGTGTATATATATATATATAATTAGCAACATACAGAACCACAAGATTAATATATAAAACAGTTATCATCATCCATGTTTCTAAAAACATTGTTCATGGGTAATTATATTCAAAATTTGTAAAGTACCAGAAACAAAAACAAAAAACAAAACACGAAAAGGTCACAATTTCCAGCACAAAACTATTTAATTGATCATTAAATATTACTTCTGTGTATTTAATGTGTGCAGAGCAATATACTGTATGCCTTTATTAAATGTATACATATAGAATGTCCCATTTCATGCATGTATGGGATGGAATCCCAGGTTTTCTGTGATTTGGGCAAATGATGGGAATACTCTGGGCATAGTCTATTTTCACTTTGCAAACTGGGACATTTGCCTTAAAGTGAAAACGTCCAGAGGAACCATGTGCAGAGCTCACAAACTGTGACAGCTCTGAACATATAAAGATCCTTCCAGCTTCAATTTCCTTTTGCAGGTTATGAAGTTAATGTGAAAATGCCTCTGTGTGACATTCTAATGTTTTCCTCTCACAGTCACTACTATTTCCTGATTCCATTTGTTACCTCACACTTTTTTTTTCACAACTGGTTACAATATCTTGTTTTTGTCAATATAAGTTTACTTCATAGTCCGTTCCTCAAAAGCAGCAGTATGTAACTAAGTCATGTCTTAGAAATTGGTTGATTTAATATGTACCCACTCCTCATCATAGCCACTAGTTATTGAGATTAGCTCCATTATATTCAAAAGAGCTATAGCACATATCATAAATGTTCAATTATTGAACCAGTAGCAGACCAACTTAACAGAGGGCTCTGGTGCATGAATATTTCTACGCTCCCCTGGAGGTAACTTAAGGGCTCATTTCCATTGAGCCATAATTAGGTTTGTGTGTGCTCGCAAACAGTTAAATATGCTGTCGGAAGCAATATCGTTCACCGACTGCTTCCAACGGCCTGTTATACGGTTGCCGAAAAATAATTGTGTCCCATTGAAAGTATCAGAAGCCACTAATCTTTAAATACTACCAGGTTTCCAATGACCGCACAAACCGTTAATACGCTGTCGGAGGCTGTCAATACATTGAGAAAAATTACACCCAGCTTAACTAGGTGTAAAATTTACCATTGAAATCTAACCGCCTCCCAAGAATAAACCCGACACGTCAAAACCCCTCTATCCGCCATGTGACGTGCACTCATAGGAGGCAGGTGAGGCAGCCAATGTGTGTAATTACACTCTTTATTAATAATAAAAAAATATATATATATTTTTCATCAAATGTGACCCCCCTTCCCCCCCACCCCCTCCACCAAATTCAGTATTGTACTTGTTTATGTTTAATTTTAAAAAAAAATGTAGTAGTATACACACACATTCAAATTGCGCAAGAAAGTAGAGGCCAGCTACCCTTCAATTGCGCAATATGAATGTATTTTGTTGTATGGGCTGCTAGAGACTGACACCCAGTGGCGAATAAACACTAATGAAGTCTCTTTTGCGGCCCATACCGCTCCCACCGGAGGCTTGTGTCTAGAAGCTTTGGGAGCCCTGCCCGCCCCTCAGCCAATCAGACAGGAGCATGGCTCCTGGCACTGCGTTCATGCATGCGATAGAGGCTCAGCAGGTCATGTGAGAGGCGCGCTCAGTCAGAGCTAGGAGCTAGTAGTGGTGGTTGAGTGCCGGCATCTTCTCTGTCCTGAGACTGAGTGAGTGAGACAGGCTTCGTAACTCCCCCCCCTCTGGTCCGGTCGTCAGACTCTCTGACTGAGGCATAGCCAGTCAGCTGAGCTCAGCTGCTCACTCAGTCAGTGCGGTGTGGATTGTTGTCAGTGGCGTGGTGGGTGTTGCACTGTCCAGTGTGGTGCGGTGCTGTAACTCTAGAGTGACGTCTTCACTTCAACTTCTTCTGCTTCATCAGGTTAGTTAATCTAATCTATCAATATTTATATATTATATTTTGTGATTGTGATGTGATGATGACCAAAATGTTTTTTTTTTTGTGCACTTGCACTGCAACTCTGAACTCACACTGGGGCTTGGCTGGGCATGGGCACTTGGGCAGCTGAGCAGAGCACACAGAAAGAACCAAGTTTTGGTGCAGAGTCAGAGTGCATCAGAAGTGTCATTGCACTGCATGTTGATGTGTTAGCACATCATTCCTTTGGCTAGATTACGAGTTTTGCGTTAGAGGCTATGCGGTGCTAACGAGCAGTTTTCTCTCACCGCTCACTTACCTACGGCGCTGGTATTATGAGTTTTCAGAAACCCGTCGTAAAAAGACAAGAAGTGAGTGTTGAGCAAAATTTTGCTCATTACCGCACTCCAATACCAGCGCTGCTTAAGTCAGCGGTGAGCTGGTCGTACTTGCTCAACAACAATTTCCCCATAGGAATCAACAGGGAGAGACGGCTAAAATAAAATCTAACACCTGCAAAAAAGCAGCGTAAAACTCAGTAACGCCCCCAGCAGTAAAACCCACCACCCACACAACCAACCCCCCAAATAAAATACTAGCTAAAAAAAACCTAAGCTCCCCATTGCCCTGCAAAGGGCATTTGGATGGTCATTGCCCTTAAAAGGACAGTTAGCTCTTTTGCTGCCCCAAACCCTAATCTAAAAAATAAAACCCACCCAATACACCCTTAAAAAAAACTAACACTAACCCCCTGAATATCGACTTACCTGGAGATGTCTTCATCCAAGATGGCATCCCTTAGATTCCGATTGGCTGATAGAATTCAATCAGCCAATCGGAATTAAGGTAGAAAAAATCCTATTGGCTGATGCAATCAGCCAATAGGATTGAGCTCACATTCTATTGGCTGTTCCAATCAGCCAATAGAATGCAAGCTCAATCCTATTGGCTGATTGGATCAGCCAATAGGATTGAACTTCAATCCTATTGGCTGATTGCACCAGCCAATAGGATTTTTTCTACCTTAATTCTGATTGCCTGATAGAATTCTATCAGCCAATCAGAATCTAAGGGACGCCATCTTGGATGACGTCACTTAAAGGTACCTTCATTCTGTTTTAGTCGTCGGATGAAGAGGATGCTCCGCATTGGATGTCTTGAAGATGGACCCGCTACGTGCCGGATGGATGAAGATAGAAGATGCCATCTGGATGAAGACTTCTGCCCGTCTGGAGGACCACTTCTGCCCGGCTTGGATGAAGACTTCTGCCCGTCTGGAGGACCACTTCTGCCCGGCTTGGATGAAGACTTCTGCCCATCTGGAGGACCACTTCGCCCGGCTTGGATGAAGACCTCTCCCGGTAAGTCGATCTTCAGGGGGTTAGTGTTAGGTTTTTTTAAGGGTGTATTGGATGGGTTTTATTTTTTAGATTAGGGTTTGGACGGCAAAAAAGCTAACTGCCCTTTTAAGGGCAATGCCCATCCAAATGCCCTTTTGAGGGCAATGGGGGGCTTAGGTTTTTTTAGCTAGTATTTTATTTGGGGGGTTGGTTGTGTGGGTGGTGGGTTTTACTGTTGGGGGGTTGTTTGTGTTTTTTTTACAGTTAAAAGAGCTGATTACTTTGGGGCAATGCCCCGCAAAAGGCCCTCTTAAGGGCTATTGGTAGTTTAGTTTAGGCTAGGGTTTTTTTATTTTGGGGGGGCTTTTGTATTTTAATAGGTCTATTAGATTAGGTGTAATTAGTTTAAATTTCTGTAATTTGTTTATTATTTTCTGTAATTTAGTGGGGGGGTTTGTACTTTAGCTAATTTAATTTAATTTAGGTAATTGTATTTAATTTAGTTAATTTATTTAATTATAGTGTAGTGTTAGGTGTTAGTGTAACTTAGGTTAGGTTTTATTTTACAGGTACTTTTGTATTTATTTTAGCTAGGTAGTTATTAAATAGTTAATAACTATTTAGTAACTATTCTACCTATTTAAAATAAATACAAACTTGCCTGTAAAATAAAAATAAATCCTAAGCTAGCTACAATGTAACTATTAGTTATATTGTAGCTATTTTAGGGTTTATTTTACAGGTAAGTATTTAGTTTTAAATAGGAATTATTTAGTTAATGATAGGAATATTTATTTAGATTTATTTAAATTATATTTAAGTTAGGGGGTGTTAGGTTTAGGGTTAGACTTAGGTTTAGGGGTTAATAACTTTAATATAGTGGCGGCGACGTTGGGGGCAGCAGATTAGGGGTTAATAAATGTAGGTAGGTGGCGGCGATGTTAGGGACGGCAGATTAGGGGTTAATACTATTTAACTAATGTTTACGAGGCAGGAATGCGGCGGTTTAGGGGTTAATATGTTTATTATAGTGGTGGCGACGTTGGGGGCGGCAGATTAGGGGTTAATCAGTGTAGGTAGGTGGCGGCGACATTGGGGGCGGCAGATTAGGGGTTAATAAGTGTAAGATTAGGAGTGTTTAGACTCACAAGATTAATATATATATGTTAGGGTGTTAGGTGTAAATATAAATTTTATTTCCCCATAGGAATCAAGTTTTACACTGCTTTTTTGCTGGTGTTAGACTTTTTTTCAGCCGACTCTCCCCGTAGATTCCTATGGGGAAATCGTGCCCGAGCACGTTACACCAGCTACCGCTGACTTAAGCAGCGCTGGTATTGGAGTGCGGTAATGAGCAAAATTTTGCTCAACGCTCACTTCTTGGGCGCGATCCGATATACGGCGCAGGTTTCGGTGCAAGCGTGGAAACCTGCGCCGCCCGTAGTTTCAGCTCGCAACTCGAGCTATCACATATACGGCGCCGTCAGATGCTAAAGTGCCGTAAGTCTGACAAACTAGCGATGTCCAGAAAACTGCGTAAGTACAAATTTCTGGAGTCGCCAGTGACTTATGGCGCTTTAGAAACTGCCGCCGCATAAAAAAACTGACTAAGTTATAAAATGACCCGTAACTGTCTAACACGCCTCCCAAACATAGCCCGACACGTATACCCCTCTATCCGCAATCCCCCCTCTCACTCCTAATAATAAATATATTAACCCCTAAACCGCCGCTCCCGGACCCCGCTGCCAGCTACATATGTCTTACCCCCTAATCTGACCCCCCTACACCGCCGCCAGCTACATTAACTATATTACCCCCTAATATAATCCCCCTACACCGCCACCACCTATTTAAACTATATTACCCCCTAATATAATCCCCCTACACCGCCGCCACCTATTTAAACTATATTACCCCCTAATATGATCCCCCTACACTGCCGCCACCTATTTAAACTATATTACCCCCTAATATGATCCCCCTACACCGCCGCCACCTATTTAAACTATATTAACCCCTAATGTGAGCCCCCTACACCGCCGCCACCTATATTATATGTACTACCACCTAATCTGACCCCCTTACACCGCCGCCACCTATATTAAAATTATTAACCCCTAATCTAATCCCCCTATACCGCCGCCACCTATATAAAATGTATTAACCCCTAAAATACTAAAATTTCCCTACCACTAAACCTAAGTCTAACCCTACAAATAGCCCTGAAAAGGGCCTTTTGAGTGACATTGCCCCAAAGTAACCAGCTCTATTACCAGCCCTTAAAAGGGCCTTTTGCGGGGCATTGTCACAAAGTAATCAGCTCTTTTACCTGTAATCTAATCCCCCTACACCGCCGCCACCTATAATAAATGTATTAACCCCTAATCTAATCCCCCTACACCGCTGCCACCTATATTAAATATATTACCCCCTAATCTGACCCCCCTACACCGACGCCACCTATATTAACTATATTAACCCTAATTATATTAGGGTTAGTATAGTTAATATAGTTATTATATTATATGTCAACTATATTAACCCTATCTAACTCAATACCCCTAACTTAATTATTATTAAAATAAATCTAAATAATATTAATGCTATTAACTAAATTATTCCTATTTAAATCTAAATACTTACCTATAAAATAAACCCTAAGATAGCTACAATATAATTAATTATTACATTGTAACTATTTTAGGGTTTATATTTATTTTACAGGTAACTTGGTATTTATTTTAACTAGGTACAATAGCTATTAAATAGTTAATAACTATTTAATAGCTACCTAGTTAAAATAATTACCAAATTACCTGTAAAATAAATCCTAACCTAAGTTACAAATACATCAATAAATTAATTAAATAAACTACAAATATCTAAACTAAAATACAATTAAATACACTAAACTAAATTACAAAAACAAACAAACACTAAATTACAAAAAATAAAAAAGATTACAAGAATTTTAAGCTAATTACACCTAATCTAAGCCCCCTAATAAAATAACAAAGCCCCCCAAAATAAAAAAAATTCCCTACCCTAATCTAAATTACAAAAAGTAATCAGCTCTATTACCAGCCCTTAAAAGGGCCTTTTGTGGGGCATTGCCCCAAAGTAATCAGCTCGTTTACCTGTAAAAAAAAAGAACAACCCCCCCCATTACAACCCACCACCCACATACCCCTACTCTAACCCACCCAATCCCCCCTTAAAAAAACCTAAGTCTAACCCCCAAGTGATCCTTACCTGTCCTGAAGACCGGCGGAGAAGGTCCTGTTCCAGGCGGAGAAGTCTTGTTCCAGGCGGCAACCTCTTCTTCTTCCAGGATCCAGCCGGCGCCGAGCGGAGGAGTTGAAGACCGATGACTGCGGAGCTGAACACCGTCCATCTGGAACTGAAGACCGGCGATGCTGGAACTGAAGATCGGCGACGCTGGAACTGAAGACCGGAGCCGGAGCGTGGAGAATCCTCTTCATACGATCGCCGCCGTACACTGAATAGGAATTCAAGGTACGCGATTAAAAATGGCGTCCCTTGAATTCCTATTGGCTGATTTGAGCCTTCAAATTCAAATCAGCCAATCGGATGCGAGCTACTTTAATTCTATTGGCTGATTTGAATAGCCAATAGAATAAGAGCTACTGTAATTCTATTGGCTGATTAGAATAGCCAATAGCTCTTATTCTATTGGCTATTCAAATCAGCCAATAGAATTAAAGTAGCTCGCAGTGAGCACAGTACTAGTAGTGCAGTACAGTGACAGATTTCTGCTTTTTTGAGTTGACACTGCAGTGAGCACAGTAGCAGTAATCACTGTCTGCTCTGTACTGACCAGTCAGAGATAGATACGCACAGAATGCCAATGGTCAAGCTAATTCAGGTAGAGTTAATCACAGACAGACTTCACAGCAGTCCGCACTAGGTACACAACATTACTGAAATAAATAGTGTATTGATTTTGAAGGTGTGCAGCCCAAGTATAGAAAGGTGTTTAATATCAGCAAACACTGAATGATGTGCTAACACAACAACATGCAGTGCAATGACACTTCTGATGCACATAATGCACTGCAGAGAGAGGCAGACACTTCTGATGCACATAATGCACTGCAGAGAGAGGCAGACACTTCTGCAGATATCTGCAGTGCAGCAAAAGCAGGGAAAGAACTGCTCTGCAAGAAATAAAGACATACATAAAATACTGAAGATATGCAAGAAAAAAGAATACGCCACACATACTTTCATTAATACAAAGAGACAGAATATTGACAGAATAGTTCCCCACAAACTTCTACACAGACCTACTGAGTATTAATCCGCAGAGAGTTTCATTCATAGGTAATGCAATCCTTTACTTTGTATGTACAGTACAGCTGACTATAGCTAGTTAAAGGGATAGGAAAGTCAAAATTAAACTTTCAGGATTCAGATAGATCATGTCATTTTAAGACACTTTTAAATTAAATTCTATTTTTAAATGTACTTGTTCTCTTGGTATCCCTTGTTGAAAAAGAATACACACATACATCATACACTAGTGGGAGCTAGCTGCTGATTGGTGCCTGCACACATTTGTCTCTTGTGATTGGCTAACTAGATGTGTTTAGCTAGCTGCCAATAGTGCAATTCTGTTCCTCCAGCAAAGGATAGCAAGAGAATGATGCTAATTTGATAATAGAAGTAAATTGGAAAGTTGTTTAAAATTCTATGTTCTATCCAAATCAGGAAAGAACATTTGGGGATTTTCTGTCCCTTTAAGCACATAGATAATGACCAGCTTGGGAGCCAGAGTATTGCAGATCCTGGACAGGATGTGGTGGATGAGCCAATCCCTAGTGTTAGTCTGCTCAGGAACTGCAATGCTTCTGGCACTGGCTCTTGAGTGGACCTTGCATATGTGTTTAACCCCCTTTGCTGTAATACAAAAATGTAATGCTCTAATTATTAGCGCATGTACTTTTTTGGAATAGAATGTTACTTTTGTATTTAGGCTCAGCTTTTAGAAGTACATTGAAGTAGGGTCTGACTCTGCGGGATGGAAGCTATACTGTGAGGTTGAAATGTGACAGGGAATCAAGGATATAGGATTGTGTATGTGGTAGGATCTGATTTTGCAAGAATTAAATTATGTGAACTAGCCACATGATTCCATGACAGGCTGTATGATGTGAAATATTCTAAAAGTAAAATGCTGGATCTTTTATACAAGAAGGGGTGGTGACATTGGCTGGAGAGATGTATATGATGATCATGTGATGATGTTTTTGTGTAATGCTATATAATGCAGTTCAAAGGAAAAAGATAAAAATAATATATATATATATATATATATATATATATTTATACAGTAGTGTGTTTAGGTATGTGATGTAACACCCTATGTTTTAGAAAATCTGAAGTGTTAGCATTGTACAGTAGAATATAAGGTGTTCATAATATTGCATTAAAGCGAATGTCAACAGTATCACTTATCCATATAATCAAGGGCAATAAATCAGGAGGACTTTAATTCATTATTTTTTTGTATTTTCATTCAGAATCCAAATATATACTTTTTTACCTAATTTTCGGAGCCGCAATTCCTCCGCCCGCCATTTTGTCCCTCATTTTCTACTTGATTGACAATTGTTTATTCCAATCCTCTCCCCTACCCCGTGGCGTTCAACCCCTTTTGTAAAACGTCATGTGCATGCGTAAGTACAAGAGGGATTCCGAAGCATAGTGCGTCCACGACACACGCATGCGCTAAACGACCAAATACAAATGTTTGCATTTGGAATCGGAAACGCAAATTAAGTACTCCGCGGGGACGCGCTGCAGAGGTACGTAATAGAGCGGGTGGGACCACTCTATACGTCACAGGCTGCAAATCAACGAAGTGCCAGATGGGAGGAGTTGTACAACAAAACGGAGCTAAGTTTGGTGTAAAAAATATATTATTAATAATTAAAATGTTATTAAAAAAATATCGTGGTTTGAGTCAGCGTGTGTTATGGAGGTATTAGGGACCTTCAATTGTTGTAAAATTTACATTCACTTTAAGGTAAATATTTTTTAAGAACATATTTTAAAGGTTCATCTTTATATGTGTTTTTCAATACAAGGAAGTGATCAGTTTTTGGCCTGGGGGTCATAGCAGGGGTCATATATGTGTTTCTCGGGCGTATCAAAACCAGCGCCTCCCCAGCCTCTGATCTCACCGCACGTCACTGGCCATCTCACCCACATTGCAACTTATAATAAATGTATTAACCACTAAACTGCCATCCCCCCACATCCCAACTAACAATAAAAGTTATTAACCTCTAAACCGCCATTCCCCCACATTGCAAATAACAATAAAATGTATTAACCTCTAAACCGCCATTCCCCCACATTGCAAAGTACCTATTTAAACTATTAACCCCTAGACCGTCATTCACCCACATCGCAATCTACCTATTTAAACTATTAACCCATAATCCACCATCCTTCCACAACGCAAATAACTTATCTAATCACTAAGCCCCCTAACCTAACACCCCCTAAATTAACCGCATTACATAAATTAAAAAAATACTAAGTTACAATTAAAATAAAAAATCCTAATATTAATTTAAAAATAAAACCTAAGATTAAAATACAATAATTAAATCTAAAATTACAGAAAAAAATAAACGAAATTATCAACAACAACAAAAATTAAACCTAATCTAATACCCCTATAAAAATAAAAAAGCCCCCAAAATAAAAACAACAGTATTTTTTTAATTTATGTAATTGTGGTTAGTTTACGGGGTGTTAGGTTAGGGGGCTTAGTGATTAGATTAGTTATTTGCATTGTGGGGGGATGGCATATTAGGGGTTAATTAGGGGTTAATAGTTTAAGTAAATAGATTGCGTTGTGGGGGGTGGCGGATTAGGGGTTAATAGTTTAAATAGGTAGATTGCATTGTGGGGGGGTGGTGGATTAGGGGTTGATAGTTTAAATAGGTAGATTGCGATGTGGGTGAATGGCTGACTAGGGGTTGATAGTTTAAATAGGTAGATTGTGATGTGGGTGAATGGCAGACTAGGGAATACTAGTTTAAATAGGTAGATTGCGATGTTGTTGAATGGCGGACTAGGGGTTAATAGTTTAAATAGGTAGATTGTGATGTGGGTGAATGGGGGACTAGCGGTTAATAGTTTAAATACAGGGAGTGCAGAATTATTAGGCAAGTTGTATTTTTGAGGATTAATTTTATTATTGAACAACAACCATGTTCTCAATGAACCCAAAAAACTCATTAATATCAAAGCTGAATATTTTTGGAAGTAGTTTTTAGTTTGTTTTTAGTTTTAGCTATTTTAGGGGGATATCTGTGTGTGCAGGTGACTATTACTGTGCATAATTATTAGGCAACTTAACAAAAAACAAATATATACCCATTTCAATTATTTATTTTTACCAGTGAAACCAATATAACATCTCAACATTCACAAATATACATTTCTGATATTCAAAAACAAAATAAAAACAAATCAGTGACCAATATAGCCACCTTTCTTTGCAAGGACACTCAAAAGCCTGCCATCCATGGATTCTGTCAGTGTTTTGATCTGTTCACCATCAACATTGCGTGCAGCAGCAACCACAGCCTCCCAGACACTGTTCAGAGAGGTGTACTGTTTTCCCTCCTTGTAAATCTCACATTTGATGATGGAACACAGGTTCTCAATGGGGTTCAGATCAGGTGAACAAGGAGGCCATGTCATTAGATTTTCTTCTTTTATACCCTTTCTTGCCAGCCACGCTGTGGAGTACTTGGACGCGTGTGATGGAGCATTGTCCTGCATGAAAATCATGTTTTTCTTGAAGGATGCAGACTTCTTCCTGTACCACTGCTTGAAGAAGGTGTCTTCCAGAAACTGGCAGTAGGACTGGGAGTTGAGCTTGACTCCATCCTCAACCCGAAAAGGCCCCACAAGCTCATCTTTGATGATACCAGCCCAAACCAGTACTCCACCTCCACCTTGCTGGCATTTGAGTCGGACTGGAGCTCTCTGCCCTTTACCAATCCAGCCACGGGCCCATCCATCTGGCCCATCAAGACTCACTCTCATTTCATCAGTCCATAAAACCTTAGAAAAATCAGTCTTGAGATATTTCTTGGCCCAGTCTTGACGTTTCAGCTTGTGTGTCTTGTTCAGTGGTGGTCGTCTTTCAGCCTTTCTTACCTTGGCCATGTCTCTGAGTATTGCACACCTTGTGCTTTTGGGCACTCCAGTGATGTTGCAGCTCTGAAATATGGCCAAACTGGTGGCAAGTGGCATCTTGGCAGCTGCACGCTTGACTTTTCTCAGTTCATGGGCAGTTATTTTGCGCCTTGGTTTTTCCACACGCTTCTTGCGACCCTGTTGACTATTTTGAATGAAACGCTTGATTGTTCGATGATCACGCTTCAGAAGCTTTGCAATTTTAAGAGTGCTGCATCCCTCTGCAAGATATCTCACTATTTTTTACTTTTCTGAGCCTGTCTTTTGACCCATTTTGCCAAAGGAAAGGAAGTTGCCTAATAATTATGCACACCTGATATAGGGTGTTGATGTCATTAGACCACACCCCTTCTCATTACAGAGATGCACATCACCTAATATGCTTAATTGGTAGTAGACTTTCGAGCCTATACAGCTTGGAGTAAGACAACATGCATAAAGAGGATGATGTGGTCAAAATACTCATTTGCCTAATAATTCTGCACTCCCTGTAGGTACTTTGCGTTGTGGGGGGATGGCAGTTTAGGGGTTAATAACTTTGATAGATACTTTGCAATATGGGGGTTGATGGATTAGGGGTTAATACATTTATTGGTTATTGCGGTGGGGGGTGGCAGTTGAGAGGTATATATTGAGCATGCATTAGTTGTTTGCTTTTATTTTAACAGCCTGCGACGGGTAAAAAATTAATTAAATATAGGATAGTATTAGCATATGGCCCACAAAAAAATGTCCACAATCAGGGTTATTAGCTGTAATGAGCGAAGTCCCGGCCAGAGAACAGGTGTAACAGTCAGAGCCAGATTTTAAGTATCCAGATAGGGCAAACATAGTTGGTTCTTACCCCAGTATATTAGTAGCGTGATTAATGAAGGGTGCCAGTTTGTAAGCATAAAGCAGGGTTAATATTGCCAAGCAAACATGCGATTAAGGCAATAAGCACAATGGTCACATACCCCTCTGTCAGTCACACCGCATGTGTAGTTGCCTGCAAAACATCATACGGACTCAAAGAGCTCCTGCTGTAATTCTTTAAATGAAAGGATCCAAACTTCCAAGCTTCACTGCTACATATCCAGGTAGCAGAATAATTCCACCATCCAGCAAACTCGCCTAGACTCCAGTGTCTGCCACAGCGCTCAAGATAAAACAACTCGGCGTGTCATTCACATGGATCAGTCAGCCAATGCCGACGAGCGTTTCCCCCCTTGTCATGAGAGATTTGGGGCTTCCTCAGGGCTTGTTAGATTCAATACTTTTTGCGGGCTATTTAAAGCACTACTTACTCTGCCCATATTGGAGATGAAATATAGACAGCTTAAAGGGGTCAATAAAATGTCCGGCTCAAAAATAATATACACTATTTAAAACTTATACCTATTTACATTTTATATTTAGAGATTCTCAAAGCAAGTTAGCTATATGCTAAAACATACATATTTAGACTTATTTCAGTGATGTGACTAAAATATTGATCTTATCATATTTAGGACTTTATTCTAGAAAACTGGCCATATCTAATTTTTCGTTCATGCCATTAGGACTAATGGTAGAGAGGTTTTATATCCATCTGCACTCCTTTTGAAGGATAACCTTATTATTATTACCCCCTCTATTATTAGTAATGCCTCTGTCTATGCCAACAAATCTCATACAATCAGGATTACTGTTGTGAAATGCTTCAAAGTGTCTTGCTATACTGCTGGTTTTGGATTTGAATTTTATGTCATCCCGATGCTCAAGGATCCTGTCTTTCAAGATCCTTTTGGTCTTACCAACATAGAAGCTGGGAGATGAACAAGACAATAGATAGACAACTCCTTCAGTCTTACAGTTTACAAAATGTCTAGGGACAGTCTAGTCCAAAATAAACTTTCATGATTCTGCAGAGGCTTAGATACAAGGTAATCACAGAGGTAAAAAGTGTATTAATATATCAGTGTTGGTTATGCAAAACTAGGAAATGGGTAATAAAGGGATTATCTATCTTTTTAAACAATAACAATTCTGGTGTAGAATGTCCCTTTAATTTATATACCTTCTCATTTTGAACAGAGAAAACTTTAGTTTTCACCATGAATTTACAGGCTAAACATTTACTACGGGGAAAATTGGCCACTAGTTTGTGACTCGTGAGCCAGTTTTTTGTTTGTGGTTTAGAGACAAATTTGCTCCTAACTAACCTGCCCCTCAAACTTGGGGCTCTTCTTGCTGTAAGACTCGGTAAGTCACCTACTTCTTTCGCTACGTTCTCATTAATGAGTAAGGTAATTCAATTTTTTTAAGTATATATCTTAAACTGTTCCAATGACAGTTATATTTAGTTATAAGTCTTAAATTACTGAATTTATCTTTCTCTTTGGCAAACAGAAGAGAGTCACATTCTCTCTGTCTTGCCTCATTTTTAGCTTGTGATAGAATTCTTTTAGAGTATCCTCTTACTCGAAATCTACTTTCTATCTGTGCAGCATGTTTATCATATTTGCTTACTGATGAGCAACCAAAGAAGCTGCGTTTTTGGAATCCCTCTTTTTAGGTGGGCAGGATGGTGACTTTCAGGTGAGAGTATACTATGGGTGGCTATTGATTTTCGATAGTTCTCTGTCACTAGAATGTCATTCTCCACTTTTATATTAACATCCAAGAATGCTAGGTCAGTTTTGCTATATTGTAATGTGAGAGCAATGTTTCTATCATGTTTATTGAGGTCTTGAACAAAATCTTTAAGCGTGTCCACAGGGCCTTCCCAAATCAACAGTATGTCATCCACATACTGGAGCCACAAATTAATGTGTTCCTCAAAATATTTTTTCTGATAAACCTCATCCATTTCCCAGGCCCCTAAATGTAGACAAGCGTAAGGGGGGGGGGGGCATATGGCCCCCATAGCAGTTCCTCTGAGCTGTTTGTACAATCTTATCAAATAGGGAAAAAAAATAGTTCTCAAGTACAAATCGAAGCAGTTTGATAAGTCAGTATGGTCTTTATAGGCTTTTCCCCTTATGTCTAGAAAATGTCTGCTGGCCTCTATTCCCACTTCATGGGGGATGGACGAATAGAGGCCCTCTACATCCAGTCACACAAGCAGGGCATCATGCGGTATGGCTACACTATCTATCTTTCGCAGGACGTCCGCTGTGTCCAGGATATAGGAAGGCAAAGTACTTGGTTTTAGAAAATAGTCAACACAATTGCCTAGATTTTAAATTAAACTGCCAATCCCAGAAATTATGGGTCGGCCTGGGGGGTTCAAAATGCTCTTGTGGTTTTGGGTATTCAGTAAAAAAGAGAGATAATAGGATAATCAGCAAACAAATATTTAAGTTCAGCAAGATCAATGATGCCCTCCAATTTTGCATCATTGAGTATCCTGAACAGATTTACCTGGAGAATAGGTATAGGATTATCTGGGAGGCGTTGATATTGATTCTTATCTAAAAGTTGCCTTTTTATTTCGAGAACATAACTCGATTCTTCCCATAAGACTACATTGCCTCCTTTATCCGCAGATTTCATCACAACATTTTTAGCATTAATTCATTCATTTAGAGCCTTTCTCTCTGTTCGCGTAAGATTACCGTCTGTAATGTCAGTCAACAAAAGTTTTTGAATGTCCTTCTCAACTTGTTTTACAAACATGTTAACTACAGGGACTATCGAGAGTTGGGGCATGAATTTGGACTTAGGTTTAAAGTGAGATCTAACTTTTGTCTGAGCTAGTTCAATATTGTCACTAGTCCCTGTTGAAACATCAGAGTCAGAGAGAAGGTATTCCAGGTCTGTCAGAGCCAATCTATCATATTATAAAGTTGTACATCTTCGATCATGTTTTTGTTTTTACCTTTAAACATTTGAGACAGAACTATTCATCTAATAGAAAAACAGTGTAAATCTTTTAATGAATTCAAATTTATCAGGACTATTTGTAGGGCAAAATGAAATGCCCTTTCTTAGGACATTCATATGTGCCTGATTAAGTTTAAAAGATGATAGGTTGATCACCTGAAGATACTTATCAGGGGATTCTAAAATCCCCTGCGCCCTCGGAATCTCCGTGGATGGCCTGTTTGTTCCCTCTTCTGACTCTGGCTTTAATCCCTCTGTCATCTCTGTCTGGAGGGGTATCGTCTCGTTCTGGAGTTGGTATTCCCTCCTCCTGTGTCTCTTCCTACCACTCTGACTTACTTCCTGCCCATTTTCTGATTGTTGTCCATCTACTTCTATGTCTTAGCCATCTGTACCTGAGTCATATGACCCTCTAGCGGTTTAATAGCTATAAACATAGTACTTTCTATAATCTTCATTGTCTCTTGCCAATTTCCTACTTGTCCAGAGTTTTATATCAGCTTGTAGTCTAGTTATTTGTTCTTTAATATCATTTTTAAGTTTTTGAAAGTTTGAATTTGATTCAAATGTGTTAACTACTTTTAAAGCCTCTTCAACCAAGGTTTTTGTTTTCTCAAATCTTTCTTTGTTTCTTTTCACCATTTTATTCATGAGAATGGTGGAACCTTCTGAAAGAGTTGTGTTCCACTCTTCCATGAATGCATCCCCTCCTTTATCTTCTCTTAGGTTTGTTCCTGGGTCTAATCTCAATCTAAGACCTCTAGGAACCATATCATTTTTTATATCATTCTTCAAGCTAGCTGTTTCTGCTCTCAATTTTACTTGTTTTAACTATCAATTTTGTATATTCTTTAAAGGCTGCAAAGATATTTAGAGGTTTTCCATTATTAGTCTGGTTCTCATCCCCACTTGGCATAGACAGAGTAGCTAGAAGGTCAGCCTCCCAGTTTTCATCTGATAATTCAAAAGCCATCTTTGAGAAGTGCCAATGTCCTAAGTTCAGTGCGCAATATTTATGTAAACGTTTTCTTTAAAAAAATATTTCTACGGATTTCATCCACTAAGAACACTACACAAGGACTCAAAGTCCAAAGTATTTTAGAGTGAAAAAATAATAAAGCTATACATTTTGTGTAGTGGATGGAAACAATGTAGTAAGAAAAATGTGTCAAAAAAGGAATTAAATATATAGGCAATATGGAAATGGTGCAGACCCTTATAATAGAAATAACAAATCTATATAAAAAAGAGAGAGGAACAGTGGTATACTGTAGTAAAACTGTTTAAAAGACAGTATATATATATATATATATAATATATATATATATATATATATATATATATATCAAATAACGGAGGGGACGCAATTGCTATGAGCTTTTTTAGAAAAAGGGAGTATCCAACCAGTTGGCTTCTAGGCTAATACTGGTATGGTCTAGAGTATATCAAATATCTGGTGCAGACCCTTATATAAAATAGAAGAGTTTATGTAGAGAGAGTAAATCCTGGAAACAAAAGAAAGACCAGGATAAAAGACAGGGAATTCAGCACTCTTTTCAAAATTAAAACTTAAGCTCAAAAGGGACTATCAGATGTGTCAACCAAAAATGCTAGTGTAGCTGCAAAGGAGAGAACTCCCTGGCACTAACGGTATAATTACAAATGTATATTCAAAAAGGTAAAAAATGCCAAAAGACCCAAAAGGTATATATGATCACTTTATAAAGATGTTGAATAGCATAAAAAATACAACATACTTACAAACCTGACCGGTCAGGGGATAGTGTCTATACATGAACAGAAATCATTAACATGATATGTAAATGTTTACACAGGCCTGAAAAGCCTTATGAATTTACTGCAGAATTAGAGTGGGGAACAATAATCAGACTACTACACCCTACTGCTAGCGGCACCTTAGTATGTAAGGCTTAATGCCGGGCAGATTTAAAACTGGGATCTAAGTAGTTACAGTTAGTGTGCCCCAACACGTATGCAGATGAATTGATACTATTAGAAGTCTAAACATTAATTGTGCATATACATGTTACATAAAAGATATATTACTGGGGGACAAAAAGTCAAGCAACTACACCCTACTGCGTACGGCACCTTATAAATTTAAGGCTAAATGCCGGGCAGATATTTTGATGGGATCTAAGTAGGTTGCTGTAATGTGCCCCAAAATATGTACAGATATCTTG
The DNA here is from genome assembly GCF_027579735.1 of Bombina bombina. Lineage (NCBI taxonomy): Eukaryota > Metazoa > Chordata > Amphibia > Anura > Bombinatoridae > Bombina > Bombina bombina. Next base: position 1,146,710,504 of record NC_069499.1, on the reverse strand, counting down.
TTGCTATGCAAGCAAACAGCATGAAACAATATACAGCCGGCTCTGCTGGATAATCACATAGAAGCAGCTACTCATGCTGTCGGGTATAAATGTCCCTTAGGTAAAGTTATGCATGCTGGAAAGTAGTTAGCCATGAAGCAGATAAAGGCATTTATACAAAGCACAGGGTTTAGCCTCAGTGTAGCGTGATATTAGTAAGCCTCAAGCATATGTTAGCAGTAGCATTTTCCTTAGAGAGCTTAGCGTATACCCTCTCATCAGGGTAGCATCATCCAAGTCAGTCAAGCAAGTGCCTATCAGTCAGGCAATGAAAAGGCAGTATACGACCTGTTTCCTTCGTGTTTTCTTGTGACTGGTTTTTAATAGATGAGCCTCATTGAGTATTAGGGAATTCCGTTCTAGAGATCCATCAGGCGTGTTCGCTTGCAGCGTGTCTGTTCCGTGTATTCAACACCAATCTTATACTCCGGTCGGCTTGTCCAATGCCGACGCACGTTTCACCCGCTAGGTATGTCGGGCTTCGGCAGGGCGTGATGACGTTGGGAGCATTTCGTCTCCCTTTTAAACTTTGCTGAATGGCACGCCCCTATTGAAAAAGTCTCACAATGCCTCATTAGCGATGATGGTTAGTGAAGGGACAGACCCCTTGGAGTGTGCGTCAATTGATACATATATAGTAATAATACAGAGAATTAGAATATACTCTTTTAAAACACTTACATGCTAAGATAAAGAGATCCTATACACCTGAGAAAAACAATTGGGTTTTGGTCTGAAAATAGTGCTGATAGAAAATCGTAAAACATGTAATTTACCTATTTAACCTTTGTTGCCCTAATAAGTTGTTAGTGAAAGTACTCTAATACTTAAAGATGTATAGTGTGTTATAGAATATAGGGGCATATCTGGACTGGGAAATACTGTGGAATGCGAATGATGAAAACAGCAGCCATACTTTATAAAAAACAGGCCATGTCAATTCTATCATTTAACCCTTTGGGTATCTGAGTTTGGAGGATCATGATCCACCTGCATTCCTTCTGGAGGAGGACCTTATCATTGTCGCCTCCTCTATTATTAGTAATGCCTCTGTCAATGCCTATGAATGAGAGGGAGTCAGAGATACAGGCATGAGCATCTTCAAAGTGCTTAGCCCCATTGCTCTTAGGATTCTTATTTTTAATGTCATCCCTGTGCTCGGTAATCCGGTCCTTGATGGCTCTCCTAGTTTTGCCCACATAGAACCGTGGGCAGCTGCAGGAGAGAAGATAGATGACACCTTCAGTATTGCATGTAATGTGATGCTTTAGTTTGTATATTTTGCCAGTATGTGTGGAAAAAACTTTAGTTTTTACCATGTATTTGCACGCCACACATCTTCCACATGGATGATTTCCCGTGGATCTGTGTGTAGTAAGCCAGTCAGTTTGTCTTTTAGGTGATACAAATTGGCTTCTCACCAATTTGTCCCTAAGATTAGGTGCTCTTCTGGCAGTGATGTTTGGGTGGTCTCCCACCTCCTTGGATACCCCTTCATCACTTGTTAAGACATGCCAGTTTTTATCAAGTATCGTTCGCAGAGCTGACCAGTGACAGTTATAGTCTGCGATCAATCTGATTGGACCTTGCACAGGTTTCTCCTTTGGTATCAGAAGTTGCTCACGATTTTGGTGGGCTGCTTCATTGAGAGCCCTTTTAACGACTCTCTTCGAGTACCCCCTGTCTTCAAAACGTTTTTTCATTTCTGAGGCATGCTCATAATATTTTGTTTTAGTTGAGCAATTGCGACGTAATCTGAGGAACTGTCCCTTGGGTATTCCCTTTTTGAGATGGTCAGGATGGTGGCTAGTTGCAAGAAGCAAACTGTTTGTTTCCGTTGCCTTTCGGAAGTTCTCAGTTTCAATTAAGCCCTGATTAAGATTTATCTTAATATCCAAAAAGGATATTTCCTTCCTACTGGACTGCAATGTAAGAAGGATATTTTTATCATTCTTATTCAGAGTATCAACAAAGTCAAGGAGACCTTGTTCAGAGCCCTCCCATATGAGGAAAATATCATCCACATATCTAAGCCATATGTGGATGTTCTCCTCAAAGAGAGGGCTCTGGTACACATCCTCCATTTCCCATGCTCCCAAGTTAAGGCATGCATAGGTGGGGGCACAAGTCGCCCCCATAGCTGTCCCTTGCTGCTGTACATATACCTTATTATCAAAGAGAAATACATTGTTTGTCAAAATGAACTATAACAGTTCCATGACAAAATCTGTGTGTTGTTGTGTTTGCATTCCTCTCATCATAAGGAAGTGTCTGCATGCTTTTATGCCAACATCATGTGGAATTGATGAGTACAGACCTTCCACATCCAAACATGCCATAATGGCACCTTGAGGGACCGAAAGCTTGTCAATTTTCCTTAGAAAATCCGCTGTGTCCAGGATATATGATGGTAATGTACTTAGGAAGGGTCTAAGAAAGAAGTCCACATAATTGCCTAAGTTTTCAGTCAAACTTCCAATTCCTGCAATTATTGGACAACCTGGCGGATGGCTAGCATTTTTATGTATCTTCGGGATACAGTAGAAGACAGGTGTTATAGGGTGCTCGGGATAAAGATACTTATGTTCCGAATTTGTGATAAGGCCATTACTTTTTGCCTTTTTTAAGATGTTAAACAGTGTGTATTGTAGGGAAGATGTGGGGTTGTATGTCATGGATTTATAATGCTTTGTATTCAAAAGCTGACGTTTAGCCTCCAAGACATACATATTTTCATCCCAGAGGACAAGGTTACCACCTTTGTCCGCTGGCTTTATTAGGAATCCTTTTGCATTCATGAGTTCAGTTAGAGCTTTCCGTTCGGGTTTTGATAGGTTGTCATCCACTATTCCTATAAGGGATAGTTGGTTAACTTCCTTCTCAACCTGTTTCACGAATATATTGACTGCCGGTACCATTGAGAGTTGTGGCATATATTTTGATTTAGCCTTAAAGTCCGAGGTAGTTCTGTTGTAACAAGGAATGTCCTTTAGTTGCGTGGGGGTATACTGACTCCCCTCATTTTCTTCAAGAAGGCTTTGAAGAGTCTCTACCGTGGGCATGTCATCTTTAGTGATGTTGACATCTTCCACTAAGTGTCTACTTTTGCCCTTCATTATCTGAGATAATACAATTTTTCGGGCAAACAGGTGGAGATCTTTTATGAAATTGAATTTGTCAAGGTAGTTTGTGGGACAAAACGAAAGACCTTTCTTAAGCACCTCTATATGAGCAAGGTTTAATTTAAATGAAGATAAGTTAATTATCTGGAGGCCTTCTTCTGCTGTCTTTAGTACCCCCTGCGTCCCCGGAATCGCCGGGGTCTGCCCCTGACAAAGTTCCCCTGGTTCTGGTTTTGTCTCCGTTGCCTGGAGGGATATCTCCTCTCTCTTGAGTCTGAATTTATCCCTCCCCTGCCTTCTCTTCCTACCTCCTCTCCTCCTTCCCCTAAAAAATTATGTGATTTCTCTGTATTTGATCTATGATGTTCAGATTCTGCATCAGAAACATCATGCTGTCGGGTATAAATGTCCCTTAGGTAAAGTTATGCATGCTGGAAAGTAGTTAGCCATGAAGCAGATAAAGGCATTTATACAAAGCACAGGGTTTAGCCTCAGTAGTCTGATTATTGTTCCCCACTCTAATTCTGCAGTAAATTCATAAGGCTTTTCAGGCCTGTGTAAACATTTACATATCATGTTAATGATTTCTGTTCATGTATAGACACTATCCCCTGACCGGTCAGGTTTGTAAGTATGTTGTATTTTTTATGCTATTCAACATCTTTATAAAGTGATCATATATACCTTTTGGGTCTTTTGGCATTTTTTACCTTTTTGAATATACATTTGTAATTATACCGTTAGTGCCAGGGAGTTCTCTCCTTTGCAGCTACACTAGCATTTTTGGTTGACACATCTGATAGTCCCTTTTGAGCTTAAGTTTTAATTTTGAAAAGAGTGCTGAATTCCCTGTCTTTTATCCTGGTCTTTCTTTTGTTTCCAGGATTTACTCTCTCTACATAAACTCTTCTATTTTATATAAGGGTCTGCACCAGATATTTGATATACTCTAGACCATACCAGTATTAGCCTAGAAGCCAACTGGTTGGATACTCCCTTTTTCTAAAAAAGCTCATAGCAATTGCGTCCCCTCCGTTATTAAATTTGATTCTTTTATCACCATACCTTAGCAATTGGGTCTAAGGACCACTATATAGGTTTCCGGAGAGGTGATCCCTTAGTGCTAATTACTGAACCCAACAAGAGTTTACAACTCTTGGGTGTGTCATAAGCTTGGTGGCTGCAGGGGACAGAAATATCTTTGACACTTGTGCCCCACTCTAATTTACGCTATCATAATGGCATTTACATTGTCTGATGAGAACTGGGAAGCTGAATTAACAGCGTCTTTGTCCATGTCCGGCTTGGAAGAGAGTCAGATTGAAAATAGTGCACCGATTAATATATATGGTGCCTTTAAAAACTATAAAAAACTCTTGGTTAAACAGGTTAAACTCAGGGCTGAGACATCCAGCCTAGAGAATTATATAAGAAATAACATTATACCAAGGGGTCTACGTCTGAGACTAGACCCTGGGACTAACCTGAGGGAAGATGAAGGAGGAGATGCATTCATGGAGGACTGGAACTCCAGTCTTACTGACTGTTCCATCATTTTGATGGGCAAAATGGTAAAGCGCAATAAAGAAAGACTGGACAAAACAATCACACAGGCAGAGGAATGCCAAAAGGTGGTTAATACCTTTTCTAATAATACTAATTTTGCTAAATTGAATGATGAAATTAAAGAGCAGATTGCTAGATTGCAAAATGATATAAAATTAAGAAAAGGTAGAAAACTTTCCAGAGATAATGATGATTATAAAAACAACAAAGTATATAATTATCTACCAGTAAGGGGTACCTATGACTCTGGCACTGATGTTTCTGATGCAGAATCTGAACATCATAGATCAAATACAGAGAAATCACATAATTTTTTAGGGGAACGAGGAGAGGAGGTAGGAAGAGAAGGCGGGGGAGGGATAAATTCAGACTCAAGAGAGAGGAGATATCCCTCCAGGCAACGGAGACAAAACCAGAAACAGGGGAACTTTGTCAGGGGCAGACCCCGGCGATTCCGGGGACGCAGGGGGTACTAAAGACAGCAGAAGAAGGCCTCCAGATAATTAACTTATCTTCATTTAAATTAAACCTTGCTCATATAGAGGTGCTTAAGAAAGGTCTTTCGTTTTGTCCCACAAACTACCTTGACAAATTCAATTTCATAAAAGATCTCCACCTGTTTGCCCGAAAAATTGTATTATCTCAGATAATGAAGGGCAAAAGTAGACACTTAGTGGAAGATGTCAACATCACTAAAGATGACATGCCCACGGTAGAGACTCTTCAAAGCCTTCTTGAAGAAAATGAGGGGAGTCAGTATACCCCCACGCAACTAAAGGACATTCCTTGTTACAACAGAACTACCTCGGACTTTAAGGCTAAATCAAAATATATGCCACAACTCTCAATGGTACCGGCAGTCAATATATTCGTGAAACAGGTTGAGAAGGAAGTTAACCAACTATCCCTTATAGGAATAGTGGATGACAACCTATCAAAACCCGAACGGAAAGCTCTAACTGAACTCATGAATGCAAAAGGATTCCTAATAAAGCCAGCGGACAAAGGTGGTAACCTTGTCCTCTGGGATGAAAATATGTATGTCTTGGAGGCTAAACGTCAGCTTTTGAATACAAAGCATTATAAATCCATGACATACAACCCCACATCTTCCCTACAATACACGCTGTTTAACATCTTAAAAAAGGCAAAAAGTAATGGCCTTATCACAAATTCGGAACATAAGTATCTTTATCCCGAGCACCCTATAACACCTGTCTTCTACTGTATCCCGAAGATACATAAAAACGCTAGCCATCCGCCAGGTCGTCCAATAATTGCAGGAATTGGAAGTTTGACTGAAAACTTAGGCAATTATGTGGACTTCTTTCTTAGACCCTTCCTAAGTACATTACCATCATATATCCTGGACACAGCAGATTTTCTAAGGAAAATTGACAAGCTTTCGGTCCCTCAAGGTGCCATTATGGCATGTTTGGATGTGGAAGGTCTGTACTCATCAATTCCACATGATGTTGGCATAAAAGCATGCAGACACTTCCTTATGATGAGAGGAATGCAAACACAACAACACACAGATTTTGTCATGGAACTGTTAGAGTTCATTTTGACAAACAATGTATTTCTCTTTGATAATAAGGTATATGTACAGCAGCAAGGGACAGCTATGGGGGCGACTTGTGCCCCCACCTATGCATGCCTTCACTTGGGAGCATGGGAAATGGAGGATGTGTACCAGAGCCCTCTCTTTGAGGAGAACATCCACATATGGCTTAGATATGTGGATGATATTTTCCTCATATGGGAGGGCTCTGAACAAGGTCTCCTTGACTTTGTTGATACTCTGAATAAGAATGATAAAAATATCCTTCTTACATTGCAGTCCAGTAGGAAGGAAATATCCTTTTTGGATATTAAGATAAATCTTAATCAGGGCTTTATTGAAACTGAGAACTTCCGAAAGGCAACGGCAACAAACAGTTTGCTTCTTGCAACTAGCCACCATCCTGACCATCTCAAAAAGGGAATACCCAAGGGACAGTTCCTCAGATTACGTCGCAATTGCTCAACTAAAACAAAATATTATGAGCATGCCTCAGAAATGAAAAAACGTTTTGAAGACAGGGGGTACTCGAAGAGAGTCGTTAAAAGGGCTCTCAATGAAGCAGCCCACCAAAATCGTGAGCAACTTCTGATACCAATGGAGAAACCTGTGCAAGGTCCAATCAGATTGATCGCAGACTATAACTGTCACTGGTCAGCTCTGCGAACGATACTTGATAAAAACTGGCATGTCTTAACAAGTGATGAAGGGGTATCCAAGGAGGTGGGAGACCACCCAAACATCACTGCCAGAAGAGCACCTAATCTTAGGGACAAATTGGTGAGAAGCCAATTTGTATCACCTAAAAGACAAACTGACTGGCTTACTACACACAGATCCATGGGAAATCATCCATGTGGAAGATGTGTGGCATGCAAATACATGGTAAAAACTAAAGTTTTTTCCACACATACTGGCAAGATATACAAACTAAAGCATCACATTACATGCAATACTGAAGGTGTCATCTATCTTCTCTCCTGCAGCTGCCCACGGTTCTATGTGGGCAAAACTCGGAGAGCCATCAAGGACCGGATTACCGAGCACAGGGATGACATTAAAAATAAGAATCCTAAGAGCAATGTGGCTAAGCACTTTGAAGATGCTCATGCCTGTATCTCTGACTCCCTCTCATTCATAGGCATTGACAGAGGCATTACTAATAATAGAGGAGGCGACAATGATAAGGTCCTCCTCCAGAAGGAACTCAGATACCCAAAGGGTTAAATGATAGAATTGACATGGCCTGTTTTTTATAAAGTATGGCTGCTGTTTTCATCATTCGCATTCCACAGTATTTCCCAGTCCAGATATGCCCCTATATTCTATAACACACTATACATCTTTAAGTATTAGAGTACTTTCACTAACAACTTATTAGGGCAACAAAGGTTAAATAGGTAAATTACATGTTTTACGATTTTCTATCAGCACTATTTTCAGACCAAAACCCAATTGTTTTTCTCAGGTGTATAGGATCTCTTTATCTTAGCATGTAAGTGTTTTAAAAGAGTATATTCTAATTCTCTGTATTATTATTATATATGTATCAATTGACGCACACTCCAAGGGGTCTGTCCCTTCACTAACCATCATCGCTAATGAGGCATTGTGAGACTTTTTCAATAGGGGCGTGCCATTCAGCAAAGTTTAAAAGGGAGACGAAATGCTCCCAACGTCATCACGCCCTGCCGAAGCCCGACATACCTAGCGGGTGAAACGCGCGTCGGCATTGGACAAGCCGACCGGAGCATAAGATTGGTGTTGAATACACGGAACAGACACGCTGCAAGCGAACACGCCTGATGGATCTCTAGAACGGAATTCCCTAATACTCAATGAGGCTCATCTATTAAAAACCAGTCACAAGAAAACACGAAGGAAACAGGTCGTATACTGCCTTTTCATTGCCTGACTGATAGGCACTTGCTTGACTGACTTGGATGATGCTACCCTGATGAGAGGGTATACGCTAAGCTCTCTAAGGAAAATGCTACTGCTAACATATGCTTGAGGCTTACTAATATCACGCTACACTGAGGCTAAACCCTGTGCTTTGTATAAATGCCTTTATCTGCTTCATGGCTAACTACTTTCCAGCATGCATAACTTTACCTAAGGGACATTTATACCCGACAGCATGAGTAGCTGCTTCTATGTGATTATCCAGCAGAGCCGGCTGTATATTGTTTCATGCTGTTTGCTTGCATAGCAACAAGATATCTGTACATATTTTGGGGCACATTACAGCAACCTACTTAGATCCCATCAAAATATCTGCCCGGCATTTAGCCTTAAATTTATAAGGTGCCGTACGCAGTAGGGTGTAGTAGCTTGACTTTTTGTCCCCCAGTAATATATCTTTTATGTAACATGTATATGCACAATTAATGTTTAGACTTCTAATAGTATCAATTCATCTGCATACGTGTTGGGGCACACTAACTGTAACTACTTAGATCCCAGTTTTAAATCTGCCCGGCATTAAGCCTTACATACTAAGGTGCCGCTAGCAGTAGGGTGTAGTAGTCTGATTATTGTTCCCCACTCTAATTCTGCAGTAAATTCATAAGGCTTTTCAGGCCTGTGTAAACATTTACATGTTAATGATTTCTGTTCATGTATAGACACTATCCCCTGACCGGTCAGGTTTGTAAGTATGTTGTATTTTTTATGCTATTCAACATCTTTATAAAGTGATCATATATACCTTTTGGGTCTTTTGGCATTTTTTACCTTTTTGAATATACATTTGTAATTATACCGTTAGTGCCAGGGAGTTCTCTCCTTTGCAGCTACACTAGCATTTTTGGTTGACACATCAAGCTTTTGAGCTTAAGTTTTAATTTTGAAAAGAGTGCTGAATTCCCTGTCTTTTATCCTGGTCTTTCTTTTGTTTCCAGGATTTACTCTCTCTACATAAACTCTTCTATATATATATATATATATATATATATATATATATATATATATATATATTACAGATTTGTAAAGAACCAAAAACAAAAACAAAAAGTCACAATTTCCAGCACAAGACTATATACTTCATCATCAAATATTACTAGTGTATTAAATGTGTGCAATCCATACCTTAATTGAATGTATACATATAAAATGTCCCATTTCATGCATCCACAACTTCATTTTATATATATTGCACACTTGTACAATTACAATAATTTGCATTAAAGGAATAGTAAACCCGGACTTTTTTTTGTATATTCAATAACATTATATAATAAAATTCCAGTCTGCAATTAACACCTATTAACTACTTTTTACCGTTTCCCTGTAATTTCTATTACAAAATAGTATTGCTGCCAAACCCATTGTTAGGCTCATTATGCAAGCCCAATAATAATGTTCTACATGGGAAGAACAATCATGGCGCCCGGCAGCTTTCATTCTATTGGCTGATTGGACTAAGAATTAAAAAATCAGCCTATAGAAATGCAAGGGCACCACTTGCAGTCAATCATCAGCGTGCTGCAGGGACAGCATGAAGGGGACATCTGATGCAAGATCAGAAGAAAAGAAGACGAATGGAAGATGGAAGAAGAGGACACCCCCAGTGGATTTTCGCCATAGAAGAAGAAATAATAGGAGCTGTAGCTGCCCACCTAAGGAGCCGGATTCATGTTGGTATTTACTTTTGTGGCTTAGTATTAGGGATTTTTTTTAGGTTAGGGTTGGCAAAAAAGCTAATTACTGATGCCCTTTTCAGGGCATCTTTTTTAGGATAACGTTTTTTATTTTTTTAGCAAAAGAGCTATATCACTGATGCCTTTTTCAGGGCAGCTTTTTAGGATAGGTTTATTAAAGAAAGGTTTTTATTTGGAGGGAGTGGGGTTTACTTTGGTTTTAGTTTAGGGATTTGTTTTATGTCAAATAGGCAATCACTTCAACTAGAGCACTGCCAGAAAATTGACCTTTTCAAGGTAATATTTAGAGTAGGTTTTATTGTTAGTCTTCAGAATTTTAGAGCTTTTTTCTTTTTGATAATGTATTTTTTTGTAATGGTAGTGGATTCTTTTTTGTAATGGTACTGTTTTTTTTTATAACTTCGGGAGTGTTCGGTTAGTAGTTTTGGGGGGTTAACTGTTAGGGAATTTAAGTAGTTTAGTTGTAGTTTGCAGTGGGGTATTGGCGGTTTGAGCTAAAGTAGTGTAGGGATCGGTTGTGGTGGGGGTTATGTTGGTTTAGGGGTTAATAGGTATGTTTATTTTGTTTAATGATATATTTTGAAAGGATCCTTTACTTTACATCGTCAATGTAGGTGTCCATGTTGCTTGGAATATTTCACCAGCATTGCCACCCAATGTGATGTATAGTAAAATGCTTCTCAGCAATGCTGCCTTTAAACTATGATGTCAGCAGCTTGTAATATTTTGCCCGGCTTGAATGACATTGCGGCAGATCTGAATATCTCGCCGCCTTGTAGCACTTTCAGTCATTGGGCCATAGAAAGCTCAAACACTTTCACACTACTATTATTATTTCATGGAAAGGGGATACGCATCAACAAAGTTTATCAAGAGAAAGAGGCAACTCTTTGAGGTAAACTGGAACTTTTTTTTTTTTTTTTTTTTCAATCGTATGTTTTATCTGAATAATGAAAGTTTAATTTTGGCTTTCCTATCTTGGTAAGACTGATAGCAACCACTCTAGTGTCTCCATCTCTTAACTTATTATGGCCATGATTACAAGTGGATCTCTAATTTGTTAAATTTGCGGGTGTGCAATAAATAACCAACCATTACAAGTGGCTGGTTATTGCTACCGAGAGATCTCTGATCAGATACTAAACACAGTTTTTTTCTTTTATGATTCGGATAGAGCATGCAATTTTTAGCAAGTTTCTAATTTACTCTAATTTACTCATATTATTAATTTATTTATTGATGATTAGCCACCAGTTAGCAAGCGCTACCCAGTTAATGATCCTAAAATGGGTCAGCTCCTAAGCTTTCATTCCTGCTTTTCAAATAAAGATACTAAGAGAACGAAGAAATATAAATAGGACTAAATTAGAAAGTTGCTTAAAATTGCACGCTCTATCCAAAGCATGAAATAAAAAATTTGGGTTTAATATCCCTTTAATGTTGCTTTTATACACCTGTGTCTGCTTTCAGCAAATTCTAAAAGTTCACAAAGTTATTATGCAGTCCACCTATTCCCACATTACTTTATCACCTTGAGTGATTAATCTGTTTTTAACTCTTACATGGACATTAAAGGGACAATACAATCATTTATTTATTAATGCATCATTGCATTCCAAAATATCTACATCCAAAAAGATGTCTTAAAAGATTTAAACCATGTTGTTAGAAAAACATGCATTGGGCGCCATGTACTAAATGGCGGGCGGACAGCTTCTTAACTCGCGAAGCTGTCCGCCCGCCTTCGCTACACACGGGCAGCGGATCTATTGATCCGCTTGCCCGTATGTATCATTACACACTCATCGGAGTGTGTAATGCCCGCCCCTTCAATCACGCGACCAATCATGCGACTGAAGGGGCTGTCAATCACTGAGAGCGAATGTGCTCTCTGTGATTTTGCTTCTCCACCTAAGAGGTGGCGTAGGGTGTAGGAAGCAGCGGTCTAATGACTGCTGCTTCTTACATTGCGGGAAGCCGGCTCGCTGCTTCGTACATGGAGCCCATTGTCTTGCACACCTGGGACACTCCCTTTAAAAGCCTCTTGATATTGTTTATTATACTTCTTTTTGATATGTCCAACAACAAATATAAACAATCTCCTGCACATCTGCACAGAATATTGGATTGTCATGATTCTGCATTTTACAGAATACACTCCAACCTTTTTGGGGAGGGGAACACTACAATCTTCAGTTATTTTCAGTTAAAATACCATGGAGCACTAATTTATTCTTTCATTATTCAGATAGAATAATAATTTGAACAACTTCCTAGCTTACTTTTATTATCAAATTTTATTCGTTCTCTTGGTATGTTTTGTTGAAAAGCAGGGACTTAAGCTCAAAGCTCAGGAGTGTGCACGTGTCTAGAGAACTGTCCAACCCAGTGATGTGTTTCACAGTGATTATTTAAGTAATTGCACTAACTTACATCTAGCCTCTAATTGGCCACATAAAGAAGGCTACATAAATAAACCTAAACAGGGCTTTCACTGTGTGTGTGTGTACATGTATGTGTGTACATGTGTGTATGTATATGTGTGTGTGCATGTGTGTATATGTATTAGTGAGTGTGTGTGTATATGTGTGTGCACGTGTGTGCGTAACGTGTATGTATATGTGTGCATGTGTGTAGGTACGTGTGTATGTGTATCCATGTGTATGTGTGCACGTATACGCGCATGTAAGTGTATGTGAGCGGGCATGTGTTTAAGTGTGTGCGCGTTTGTTTATATGTGTGTGCATGTGTGCATTCATGTGTACGTGTCTGTGCTCACATATGTGTGTTTTAATGTAATATGTACCTTAAAAAAATAATTTTGTGCAGTTCATAAACAAGTACTTTATTAGGGAAGTAGTAACACTCGTGCCAATGAAGGTTGCCATCCCTTATCACCCCTAACAACATAGGTCACTCCCTGACACTCTAACCACAAAGGAAACCTGCAAAACAAAACAAAAAAGGCTCTACACGAATCATACAAAAATACTAAAATTGTTAAAGGGACAGTAAAGTCAAAATTAAACTTAAAGTGATGGTAAATCCAAGTGTATAACCAACGGCACAACAATCTCCTTCAATGAGGTGACGTTTGCACCACTGAACCAATAGCCGTGTGTGTAAACTGACAGGTTTCTGTATGCACGCACCACTATTAGTTCAGAGGTGCAAGCGGCACCTCATTGAAGGAGATCGGTGTGCCGTGGGTGCCGGAGCCACTGAATTTAGCACTGTGCAATAGCACAGAATGGATGAGTTTAGCACCCTTTTGTACACGTTTGATCAATGAAACTCCCCTTGATTTTTAGGGATGGTAAATCCTAGCGTTTGTTAAACGCTTGGATTTACCATAACTTTAAAGAGACAGTCTACTTGAAAATTGTTATGGTTTGAAAAGATAGATAATCCCTTTATTACCCATTCCCCAGTTTTGCATAACCAACACTGTTATATTAATACACTTTTTACGATTTATGATTATCTGTATCTAAACCACTGCAGACGACTTCCACTTACCTCAGTGCTTTTTACAATCTTGCATTTAGCCAATCAATGCTGGTCCTTGCATAACTATTATAATTCTCCATGGAAGAGAGCACAACATTATCAATATGGCACACATGAACAAGCACTGCCTAGCTGTTGTACAAGATTTAAAAAGCACTGAGATAAGGGATGGTCTGCTGTGGCTTAGAAACAGGCAAAACTTAGAGGATATAAATTTCAATGTTGGATATGTAACTATGGGCAAGATTACAAATGGAGCGCTAATTTACGAGCACACAATAAATATCCAGCCATTACAAGCGGTAGCAATTAGCGCTCAAAAAATGAACCAGAGGTCAGTCCTCTGGTTAATCTTTTAATTGTCCACCAATTTCCCTCAAAATATTAGCATCTTTTTTTGTTAATAAAAGTCACTAAGCAGTTTTTAAGGGTTAAAGTTGGCGGATGTGGGGTGTTAGAAACAAATACGGCACTGACGTGCCTTTACATTGCGGTCTTTGGGGACTGTGTTATCCCTGTAAATATGTATGTATATGCTTTTATATATATATATATATATATATATATATATATATATATATATATATATATATATATATACTGTATGTATGTGTTAATATGTGTATATACACATATTAACACATAAATATATATGTATATATTCATATGCAAATATATTTAAATTTGCTGTCCATCACTGCATGACTTACACATTTCACTGCGCTATTTCTCATGCCGTGTCTGACGTCAGAGAACGAGGATTCCATTGGAGCCTAAGGAAGCACGCACTCAAGAGCATAATACTTCTGTACAATGCGAACGTGAGGTCACATTCTTATTGCACCTACCTTTTAATACCAGCACACATTTGCATATGCTGGTATTATACAGTGGAGCATAAATATCGCCCTCATGAAAGAGATTTTTTGCACTTCACTAGTAATCTGGCCCTTGTTGGTTATAAAACAAAAAACTCAAGTAGATTGTCCCTTTGAATGGACTGGATAGGGCATGACATTTTAAATACATTTTAAAATTGTATTTAATTTTGACTTTACTGTCACTTTAAATAATAATGAGTGTGAATTTGTTTTCCTTCCTTTTAAGGGTATATTTCAGTCTTTTAGAATTTACTCTTTAAATTCATGGTGCACAGCAGGGGTGTAACTAAACCTTACCTGGACCAGTACAAAGACTATGATGTGCCCCCTATTTCAAAGAGGAACTGCTTCTTTACAAATGTGAGTCAACCTTCCCAATTGGTTAGTCTGTGTCAGATGATATGTACAGCCTTTCTTTTTTGTACAGCAACACTATTGCAGTCATCTTGGAAAACCTACTACTATATTGTAAAGGCAAAGCTATACTGTTTCAGGGAGGGCATAGGGAGGCCAGGCATGATGCAGATGGATTGATGCCACTACTTGATACAGTGCCCAGGTGGGCCCCTTAGAGGTGTGTCCCGAGTCTCAATTGAGACCACTGTTGTTATGCCCCTGGTTCACAGCTTGGCTATTTTTAGTTAAATAGGTAAGAAAATTTCAGAAATGCTTTAAAATGGTTCGACTGGATTCACAGACTACATAAGGCTGTCAATGCACCTCATTATTAACACAAAATCATATTCAAAATTAATTGAAGCTCATTTCACTTTATCTTTTCCAGTCTTACCTTAATGAGCTTTCCTGCCATTAACATATATAATCCTAGATTACAAGTGGAATGCTATTGATAATGCAGGGTACGCTATTAATATGGTGGGCCCGTGCTCAAAAAAGCTCAAATGATTAGCCTGGTGGGTATCTCTTAAGTGCACCCTAAGCTTTTAATGGATTGCATCGTCGCTCTAAACATCAGTCATATTACAGTTATGAGTTGTATGCAAGCACAACACATAACAGCGCTAAAAAAAAAATGGTCTGAAGACCTAAAGTAAAGTGTTAGGGCTAGAATAAAAGAATAACAAAACACATGTAAAACATATTAAAATAAAGTATTTCATTCACATTTATATGTTTCGCCTAGATTTAGAGTTCTGCGGCCAAAGGGGTGCGTTAGCTACGCGTGTATTTTTTCCCCCGCACCTTTTACCGCTGTATTTAGAGTTCTATGAAGGGCTGCGTTAGGCTCCAAAAAGGGAGCGTATAGCATAATTTACTGCCACTTCAACTCTAAATACCAGCGGTGCTTACGGACGCGGCCAGCTTCAAAAACGTGCTTGTGCACGATTTCCCCATAGGAAACAATGGGGCAGTTTGAGCTGTAAAAAAACCTAACACCTGCAAAAAAGCAGCGTTCAGCTCCTAACGCAGCCCCATTGTTTCCTATGGGGAAACACTTCCTAAGTCTGCACCTAACACCCTAACATGTACCTCGATTCTAAACACCCCTAACCTTACACTTATTAACCCCTAATCTGTCGCCCCCGCTATCGCTGACCCCTGCATATTATTTTTAACCCCTAATCTGCCGCTCCGTACACCGTTGCAACCTACGTTATCCCTATGTACCCCTAATCTGCTGCCCCTAACACCGCCGCCCCCTATATTATATTTATTAACCCCTAATCTGCCGCCCCCAACGTCGCCGCCGCCACTTACCTATAATTATTAACCCCTAATCTGCCGACCGGACCTCACCACTATTCTAATAAATGTATTAACCCCTAAAGCTAAGTCTAACCCTAACACTAACACCCCCTAAGTTAAATATAATTTAAATCTAACGAAATAAAATAAATCTTATTAAATAAATTATTCCTATTTAAAGCTAAATACTTACCTGTAAAATAAACCCTAATATAGTTACAATATAAATAATAATTACATTGTAGCTATTTTAGGATTAATACAGGTGACCCTCGTTTTACAACGGTTCAATTTACACCGTTTCAGAATAACAACCTTTTTTTTCCAGTCATGTGACTCCTATTGAAAAGCATTGAGAAGCAGTGCATTTATTAAAATAGCCAGTAGGTGGAGCTGGCCACTTGTGTTGCAGCAAAGCCAAGCAAGCTGAAATTAATCAGTTTAACCAGACCTGAGCTATCGAGCAGATTTCAAAGGAACAAGATCTTCCTGTCTATAAATCAGTCCAGATTGGAATGCATAGAAAGAACTGTTTGCAGAAAAATGCAAGTGAAGTCTGTGTTGTGTGATTATTTTATTAGGTTTATAATGCTGTTTAGCAAATGTTTTTGTTCATTTAACTTATATTATATATTCTGTGTTGTGTGATTATTTTATTAGGTTTATAATGCTGTTTAGCATTTAAAGTCTTCATTTCAAAGCTTTAAAAAATAATGTATTAGGTGTTACTTATGACAATTTTGAGAGGGGCCTGGAACCTATCTCCCTCACTTCCCATTGACTTACATTATAAACTGGGTTTCAATTTACAACTGTTTCGATTTACAACCATTCCCTCTGGAACCTAACACCGTCGTAAACTGAGGGCTACCTGTATTTATTTTACATGTAACTTTGTATTTATTTTAACCAGGTACAATAGCTATTAAATAGTTAATAACTATTTAATAGTTACCTAGTTAAAATAATTACAAATTATAAAATAATAATAATTACAATTGTAAAATAAATCCTAACCTAAGTTAGAATTAAACCTAACACTACACTATCAATAAATAAATTTAATAAACTATCTACAATTATATCAACTAAACTAAATTACAAAAAAAAAAAACACTAAATTACAAAAAAAAAACACTAAATTACAAAAAATAAAAAAGATTACAAGAATTTTAAACTAATTACACCTACTCTAAGCCCCCTAAAAAGATAACAAAGCCCCCCAAAATAAAAAAATGCCCTACCCTATTCTAAAATAAAAATTGTAAAGCTCTTTTACCTTACCAGCCCTGAAAAGGACCTTTTGCAGGGCATGCCCCAAAGAATTCTGCTCTTTTGCCTGTAAAAAAAAACATACAATACCCCCCCAACATTACAACCCACCACCCACATACCCCTAATCTAACCCAAACCCCCCTTAAATAAACCTAACACTAAGCCCCTGAAGATCTCCCTACCTTGTATTCAACACGCCGGGTATCACCGATCCGTCCAGAAGAGGGTCCGAAGTCTTCATCCTATCCGGCAAGAAGAGCTCCTCCAGAGGGTCCAAAGTCTTCATCCTATCCGGGCAGAAGAGGACATCCGGACTGGCAGACATGTTCATCCAGGCGGCATCTTCTATCTTCTTCCATCCGGTGCGGAGCGGGACCATCTTCAAGCAGCCGAAGCGGAGCCATCCTTCTTCACCGACGGACTAACGACGAATGAAGGTTCCTTTAAGGGACGTCATCCAAGATGGCGGCCCTCGAATTCTGATTGGCTGATAGGATTCTATCAGCCAATCGGAATTAAGGTAGGAAAAATCTGATTGGCTGATTGAATCAGCCAATCAGATTCAAGTTCAATCCAATTGGCTGATTGGATCAGCCAATCAGATTGAGCTTGCATTCTATTGGCTGATCGGAACAGTCAATAGAATGCAAGCTCAATCTTACACTTATTAACCCCTAATCTGTCGCCCCCGACATCGCTGACACCTACATTATACTTATTAACCCCTAATCTGCCGCTCCGGACATCGCCACCACCTACATTATACTTATTAACCTCTAATCTGCCGTCCCTAACGTCGCCGCCACTATTCTAAATTTATTAACCCCTAACACTAACACCCCTTAACTTAAATATAATTCAAATAAATCTAAATAAAATTCCTATCATTACCTAAATTATTCCTATTTAAAACTAAATACTTACCTATAAAATAAACCCTAAGCTAGCTACAATATAACTAATAGTTACATTGTAGCTAGCTTAGGGTTTATTTTTATTTTACAGGCAAGATTGTATTTATTTTAAATAGGTAGAATAGTTACTAAATAGTTATTAACTATTTAATAATTGCCTAGCTAAAATAAATACAAATTTACCTGTAAAATAAAACCTAACCTAAGTTACACTAACACCTAACACTACACTACAATTAAATAAATTAGCTAAATTAAATACAATTAAATAAATTAAATACAATTACCTAAATTACAAAAAAAACACACAAAATTACAGAAAATAAAAAACAAATTACAAGATATTTAAACTAATTACACCTAATCTAAGAGCCCTATCAAAATAAAAAAGCCCCCCAATAATAAAAAAAAACCCTAGCCTAAACTAAACTATCAATAGCCCTTAAAACCCCCCTTAAATAAACCTAACACTAAGCCCCCTGAAGATCTCCCTACCTTGAATCAGCCAATTGGATTTTTTCAACCTTAATTCCGATTGGCTGATAGAATTCTATCAGCCAATCGGAATCTAAGGGACGCCATCTTGGATAACGTCACTTAAAGGTACCTTCATTCAGCAAGTAGACGTCGGAAGATAGAAGATGCCGTCTGAGTGAAGACTTCTGCCCGTCTGGAGGACCACTTCTTCCCGTCTGGAGGACCACTTCTGCTGGCTTGAGGACATCTTGCCGCTTGGATGAAGACTTCTCCCGGTAAGTGAATCTTCGGGGGTTAGTGTTGGGATTTTTTAAGGGTGTATTAGGTGGGTTTTATTTTTAGGTTAGGGCTTTGGGCAGCAATAGAGCTAAATGCCCTTTTAAGGGCAATGCCCATCCAAATGCCCTTTTCAGGGCAATGGGGAGCTTAGGTTTTTTAGTTAGGGTTTTATTTGGGGGGCTGGTTGTGTGGGTGGTGGGTTTTACTTTTGGGGGGGGGGGTGTTTGTATTTTTTTAAAAGAGCTGATTTCTTTGGGGCAATGCCCTGCAAAAGGCCCTTATAAGAGCTATTAATAGTTTGGTTTAGGCTAGGGTTTTTTTATTTTTTTGGGGGGGGGGGCTTTTATTATTTTGATAGGGCTCTTAGATTAGGTGTAATTAGTTTAAATATCTTGTAATTTGTTTTTTATTTTCTGTAATTTAGTGGGGGGTTTGTTGTAATTTAGCTAATTGTATTTAATTTATTTAATTGTATTTAACTAACCCCCAAAGATTCACTTACCGGGAGAAGTCTTCATCCAAGCGGCAAGATGTCCTCAACTAAGCCGGCAGAAGTTCTCCAGACGGGCAGAAGTGGTCCTCCAGACGGGCAGAAGTCTTCACCCAGACGGCATCTTCTACCTTCATCCTTCCGATGCGGAGCGGCTCCATCTTCAAGACATCCGGCGTGGAGCATCCTCTTCTTGCTGAATGAAGGTACCTTTAAATGACGTCATCCAAGATGGCGTCCCTAGGATTCCGATTGGCTGATAGAATTCTATTAGCCAATCAGATTTAAGGTTGAAAAAATCCTATTGGCTGATGCAATCAGCCAATAAGATTGAACTTCCTATTGGCTGATTCAATCAGCCAATAGGATTGAGCTTGCATTCTATTGGCTGTTCCAATAAGCAAATAGAATGCAAGCTCAATCCTATTGGCTGATTGAATCAGCCAATAGGATTTTTTCAACCTTAATTCCAATTGGCTGATAGAATTCTATCAGCCAATCGGAATCTAAGGGACGCCATCTTGGATAACGTCACTTAAAGGTACCTTCAAGAAGACGTCGGAAGATAGAAGATGACGTCTGGGTGAAGACTTCTGCCCGTCTGGAGGACCACTTCTGCCCGTCTGGAGGACCACTTCTGCCGGCTGGAGGACATCTTGCCGCTTGGATGAAGACTTCTCCCGGTAAGTGAATCTTCGGGGGTTAGTGTTGGGATTTTTTAAGGGTGTATTAGGTGGGTTTTATTTTTAGGTTAGGGCTTTGGGCAGCAATAGAGCTAAATGCCCTTTTAAGGGCAATGCCCATCCAAATGCTCTTTTCAGGGCAATGGGGAGTTTAGTTTTTTTTTTAGTTAGGGTTTTATTTGGGGGGTTGGTTGTGTGAGTGGTGGGTTTTACTGTTGAGGGGGTGTTTGTATTTTTTTTTTACAGGTAAAAGAGCTGATTTCTTTGGGGCAATACCCCGCAAAAAGCCCTTTTAAGAGCTATTAATAGTTTAGTTTAGGCTAGGGTTTTTTATTTTTTTTGGGGGGGGCTTTTATTATTTTGATTGGGCTCTTAGATTAGGTGTAATTAGTTTAAATATCTTGTAATTTGTTTTTTATTTTCTGTAATTTAGTGGGGGTTTTTGTTGCAATTTAGCTAATTGTATTTAATTTATTTAATTGTATTTAATTTAGGTAATTTATTTAATTGTAGTGTAGTGTTAGGTGTTAGTGTAACTTAGGTTAGGTTTTATTTTACAGGTAAATGTGTATTTATTTTAGCTAGGTAGTTATTAAATAGTTAATAACTATTTAGTAACTATTCTACCTAGTTAAAATAAATACAAACTTGCCTGTAAAATAAAAATAAACCCTAAGCTAGCTACAATGTAACTATTAGTTATATTGTAGCTAGCTTAGGGTTTATTTTATAGGTAAGTATTTAGTTTTAAATAGGAATGATTTAGGTAATGATAGGAATTTTATTTAGAATTATTTTAATTATATTTAAGTTAGGGGGTGTTAGGGTTAGGGTTAGACTTAGATTTAAAGGGTTAATAAATTTAGAATAGTGGCGGCAACGTTGGGGACAGCAGATTAGGGGTTAATAAGTATAATGTAGGTGACGGCGATGTTAGGGGTGGCAGATTAGGGGTTAATAATATTTAACTAATGTTTGCAAGGCGGGAGTGCGGCGGTTTAGGGGTCAATATGTTTATTCTAGTGGCGGCAGATTAGGGGTTAATAATTTTATTTTAGTTTTTGCGATGCGGGGGGGCCTCGGTTTAGGGGTTAATAGGTAGTTTATGGGTGTTAGTGTACTTTTGAGCACTTTAGTTATGAGTTTTACGCTACAGCTTTGTAACGTAAAACTCATAACTATTGACTTTAAAATGCGTTAGGAATCTTGGCGGTAGAGGGTGTACCGCTCACTTTTTGGCCTCCCAGGACAAACTTGTAATACCGGTGCGCTATGGAAGTCCCATAAAAAAAAGCCTGTACGAAATTTACGTAAGTTGGTTTGCGGTAAGGCCACAAAAGTGAGCGGTACATCTATACCTGCAAGACTCGTAATAGCAGCGGGCGTAAAAAAGCAGCGTTAGGACCTGTTAATGCTGCTTTTTCACCTTAATGCAAAACTCGTAATCTAGGCGATTGTTTGTTATTTTGTTTTTATTAAAAGCAATACTACACTATTTTGCTCTGTCTTCCTTTTCATGGTGTTCTCTCATCTTTCCGGTGATGCCACGAGGTATTACTTCCAAGATGTCCTCCTATACCATACTCCAAGAGATTAAGAAGGTGAACTCTAAAAGGATCCCCCACCATGACCACACCGGAGGTCTTTCCTTTACAGATGTGGCAACTTACCTTATAATAATTGAGGTAATGTCTAGTAAATTGAACATAACCATCAGTTGGCATTTATATGTGTTCTTTTGGCACAAATACTTCACAAATTACAAAGACTTTTTGTCTCCATAACACCCTATAGAACTGAAATACCCTTGTTCAACATAGTACTCTCTCTGTCACACTACTCAAGTTAGTGTCAAAGTCAGAAATAACCAGAGACTGAGGCATGAGTAAGATAAACCACACAAGGGCTCTGGACAAGTCCTGGCAGAGACTGGAGGAGTAGAGTGCAGAATAGAAAACAGCACAGTATCTAAATAAAGGAATTTCTCCAAAACAGGAAGAGGAGGACACCAGAATCTGGGAGCTAGAGAGTAGGAGAATAGAAGAACCAAGGTCAATGTCCAATTCGATTTCAAAGCCAGGTATCATTCCAATCTTTCTAGGTAACTAAATGGAGTTAGAGAAGCCAAAATCAGTGTCCAATCCGAATTCAAAACCAGGTATCAGTCCAATCTTTCAAGGTAACAAAAGGGAGTTAGAGAAGCTAAAGTCAGTGTCCAATCCAAATTCAAAGTCAGGTATCTAGAGAATCAGAGAATAAGCTCAAACAAAGTTAACAGACTATTATACTTGAGCAAGGATAATATGGCACTTCTGATATTTAATGCCAAAAGGTCACGCCAAAAGTGACGCAAGCATGACAACGCAGAAGCAGCACGACAAGACGACGCAAGGAGTGATGCCAAAAAACTACGCAACCACAATGACACAAGTAGCGACGTCCAAAAACCATGCAACCACAATAATGCAAGTAACGGCACCCAAGGATGACGTGACCATGACAACGCAAGAAGCGCCGCCCAAAACCGATGCAACCAGAATGACACAAGAAGGTAAACAGAAGTGAAGCTGCCAGTACTGGCACTCTCTCTCTCTACTGGGCCCCCTGGGGACCCAATAAATATCATTTTTAGCAGCCATAGGGCTATTATTGGATATATTTGCTAGCTCTAATACTTACATTATTAACTCTGTAAAGTGTGACATTTCGCACACTTGGCTTAGCCTACCTTCGGGTTAGTGCTTGAGTGAAAGCCAGAACAGGGTTTTGTAATGCGCCCCATAATCTATACGGCTGCAGCACAGTGTCTTAACTGTGCATGACAAAAGTACTCATTTCAAAAAGCAGATGAGGTCCAAAAATGTGTTAATTAAAAACTTTAGATTTATTCAGACATTTAAAATGTAGAGGGGTGCGGTACATTCTTAGGTTCTAATGACACTAAAGTGTGTGAAAATAATCTACAGCTTACAGAAGGGCTTTAGTTTGGTCTTAGTGCTAAAGAGATTGAATTACTAAACAAAAAGTGTAAAAAAATGTTTACCAGGCAGAAGTCAGATAAAGTGCTGAATCCATATACAGGCACAAGTAGCACAATCGTTAGCACAAGCCACACAGTTCACATAGTTGATAAAAGAATCCTGAAAATCTTATAACTTAACCACACCCTTCCAAATCCATCTCGACATTGGAATGCACATAACACACACTGTGCTGTCAGTAGAGCTAAATATCTGCCTCTTAGTGCAGTCCCAGATTCTAGCGACATCATCTTCCTCTTATCACAGCCCTAGATCCTCATAGAACTTCTAGCTCTCAACTTAGTGTGTCCCCAACTGCACTCAGGTAAGCTTCTGGGGCCTTAACATAGCACCCTTCTTAAGTGTGACCTCTGGGCATGACCAGGACAATGTCAAGTAGGTGGAAGACAAGGTAGCTTTGACAAGGCGAGGAGCTTAATTGTTGGTTACAGGCTCCCAAGAGCATTCTTCCATGCCATAGCTCTTCAATAGATATGAGAGTCCAAAATCTTTTCAACCTCAAATTCATCAGAAACAGTCACTAAAGCAGGAGGAGGAAGAGAAGGATGACATTGTAGAAAAAGGTTATACACACATCTTTTGAGCTGGGACCTGTAACTAATCCAACTGTAGTGCCACAGGAAAAATAATTTGTGTGATCTTAAAATGACCAACAAAAAATTAACCCAACATCTTATCTGCAAAAAAAATCTGTTGTTTCTGAGCTTGTAGTAAAGTTTCTTGTGATAGCTTAGAGTTCCTAGATAAAGAGATAACCTTTTAAATCAGAAACAGGTGAAGAAGGTGGAAGGTCTGGAAGAGCCTTAGGGTTGAATCCATAACTTGCAAAAAATTTTTATTATATACAAATTCTGCTGTGGAAAGCAAACACAAGAAGTTCTGAAGATAGGTGCAAAATCATCTCAGACACTGCTTTAATGTTTGACTGGTTTCTCAGTTTGGCCATTACTCCAAGACATTAAAATGCATACATTGCAAAAATATTTCGGGAACTAGGTCAAATCCCTATCTGATAACACATTCTAAGGTAACCTGCAATCTGAAAACTTGCCTCTAGAACAAGACAGCAGTCAACCTAGTAGAAGGTAGACCCACAGAAGAAATTTTTTTTAGCCATGTTTATAAGTTGATCTACAATCATTATAGGTTCTAGTCATAAAGTAACTTTACAATTGGATGTTGTAGTTTCACTTTTGTTTCCATTGATTCTAAAACTACCTTGGTTGATATTGCATAATCCTTTAATAAATTTGGAAACTGGTAGCATAACTTTTGCTTCTAACTTTTGTCATGGTTGTCATGGTTCTTGCCTTTGCCAGCCTGCTATGCTTCTGAGGGCTAGATGATTGCAAGGTCTCTGGGCTGGCGAAATTATTAAAGAATGCTCGCTAGTCCTATTTCCCTGGTGGAATGATCTAAAGCCACTTTTTACCCTGAAATCAGGGTGTCTCACTAAGGGGCGTATACTAAATTTTCATATTAAATATGCACAATAAAATTCATATTTTAAACATCATACAAAAAAAAATAATTGAACCATTCACACAAAAATAAGCAAGGAAAAATTGTGTTGATGAGCTGCATCAGAAATCGTAACAACATTCTTCACCAAAAATACGGCTAGATTTCGAGTTTTTCATTTTGAGCTGTGCGGTGCTAACAAGCAGTTTTGTCTCACCGCTCACTTACCTGCAGCGCTGGTATTACGGGTTTTTACAAACCCAGCGTTAAAAGGCAAGAAGTGAGCGTTGAGCAAAATTTAGCTCCTTACCGCACTTCAATACCAGCGCTGCTTAAGTCAGCGGTGAGCTGATCGTACGTGCTCGTGCACGATTTCCCCATAGGGATCAACGGGGAGAGCCGGCTGAAAAAAGCCTAACACCTGCAAAAAAGCAGCGTAAAACTCCTTAACTCAGCACCATTGATTTCTATGGGGAAATACATTTTATGTTTACACCTAACATCCTAACATGAACCCCGAGTCTAAACACCCCTAATCTTACATTTATTAACCCCTAATCTGCTGCCCCAGACATCGCCGACACCTACATTATATTTATTAACCCCTAAGCTGCTGCTCCGGACACCGCCGCCACCTACATTATACTTATGAACCCCTAATCTGCTGCCCCTAACATCGCCGACACCTACATTATATTTATTAACCCCTAATCTCCCTCCCCAAATGTCGCCGCAACCTAACTACACTTATTAACCCCTAATCTGCTGCCCCCAATGTCGCCACCACTATAATAAACATATTAACCCCTAAACCGCCACACTCCCGCCTCGCAAACATTAGTTAAATATTATTATATTATTAAATATAATATTATGCGAGCTCAATCCTATTGGCTGATTGGATCAGCCAATAGGATTGAACTTCAATCCTATTGGCTGATTACATCAGCCAATAGGATTTTTTCTACCTTAATTCCGATTGGCTGATAGAATTCTATCAGCCAATCGGAATCTAAGGGATGCCATCTTGCATGACGTCACTTAAAGGAACCTTCATTCATCGTTAGTTGTCGGCAGAAAAGGATGCTCCGCGTCGGATGTCTTGAAGATGGACCCGCTCCGTGTTGGATGGATGAAGATAGAAGATACCGTCTGGATGAAGACTTCTGCCCATCTGGAGGACCACTTCGCCCGGCTTGGATGAAGACTTCTCCCGGCTTCGTTGAGGACTTTGACCCGGCTTGGATAAAGACTTCTGCCGCTTCCTTGAGGATAGATGTTCGGTCTTCAGAACTGTAAGTCGATCTTCAGGGGGTTAGTGTTAGTTTTTTTTAAGGGTGTATTGGGTGGGTTTTATTTTTAGGTTAGGGTTTGGGCCTGCAATAGAGCTAACTGCCCTTTTAAGGGCAATGCCCATCCAAATGCCCTTTTCAGGGCAATGGGGAGCTTAGTTTTTTTTAGATATTATTTTATTTGGGGGGTTGGCTGTGTGGGTGGTGGGTTTTACTGTTGGGGGGGTTGTTTGTATTTTTTTTTTTACAGGTAAAAGAGCTGATTTCTTTGGGGCAATGCCCCGCAAAAGGCCCTTTTAAGGGCTATTGATAGTTTAGTTTAGGCTAGGGTTTTTTTTTATTTTGGGGGGCTTTTTTTATTTTGATAGGACTATTAGATTAGGTGTAATTAGTTTAAAGATCTTGTAATTTGTTTATTATTTTCTGTAATTTAGTGTTTGTTTTTTTGTACTTTAGCTAATTTAATTTATTTAATTGTTTTTAATTTAGTTCATTTATTTAATTGTAGGGTTAGGTGTTATTGTAACTTAGGTTAGGTTTTATTTTACGGGTACTTTTGTCTTTATTTTAGCTAGGTAGTTTTTAAATAGTTAATAACTATTTAATAACTATTGTACCTAGTTAAAATAAATACAAACTTGCCTGTAAAATAAAAATAAACCCTAAGATAGCAACAATGTAACTATTAGTTATATTGTAGCTATCTAAGGGTTTATTTTAAAGGTATTTAGTTTTAAATAGGAATTATTTAGGTAATAATATTAATTTTTATGTAGATTTATTTAAATTATATTTAAGTTAGGGGGTGTTTAGGGGTTAATACATTTAGTATAGTGGCGGCGACGTTGGGGGCAGCAGATTAGGGGTTAATAAATGTAGATAGGTGGCAGCGATGTTAGGGACGGCAGTTTAGGGGTTAATAATATTTAACTAATGTTTGCGAGGCGGGAGTTCGGCGGTTTAGGGGTTAATATGTTTATTATAATTGTCTGGAGCGGCAGATTAGGGGTTAATAATGTTATTATAGTGTTTGCGATGCGGGAGGGCCTCAGTTTAGGGGTTAATAGATAGTTTATGGGTGTTAGTGTACTTTTTAGCACTTTAGTTATAAGTTTTATGTTACGGCGTTGTACCATAAAACTCTTAACTACTGACTTTTAAATGCGTTAGGACTCTTGACGGGGTAGGGTGTACCGCTCACTTTTTGGCCTCCCAGGACAGACTCGTAATACCGGCGCTATGGAAGTCCCATAGAAAAAAGACTTTACGAAGTTTATATAAGTCGTTTTGCGGGAAGGCCAAAAAAGTGTGTGGTGTCCCTATACCTGCAAGACTCGTAATACCAGCGGGCGTAAAAAAAGCAGCGTTAGGACGCTGCTTTTTTACCCTAACGCACAACTCGTAATCTAGCCGATAGTATTTTAACAAAAAAGTAAAATTTGTATGTAATTTACACAGGAATAAATTAAAGGGACACTGAACCCAATTTTTTTCTTTTGTGATTCAGATAGAGCATGCAATTTTAAGCAACTTTCTAATTTACTCCTATTATCAAATTTTCTTCATTCTCTTGGTATCTTTATTTGAAATGCAAGAATGTAAGTTTAGATGCCGGCCCATTTTTGGTGAACAACCTGGGTTGTTCTTGCGGATTGGTTGATAAATTCACCCACCAATAAACAAGCTCTGTCCAGCGTTCTGAACCAAAAAAAAAAATCTTAGATGCCTTCTTTTTCAAATAAAGATAGCAAGAGAACGAAGGAAAATTAATAATAGGAGTAAATTAGAAAGTTGCTTAAAATTGCATGCTCTATCTGAAAAAATATTTGGGTTTAGTGTCCCTTTAAATATGCACAGCATATATCATAATTTTAGTACACTGAATGTGCAAAAATCACACTGAAATTTGTACTTACAAATACAAAATGCAAAGTGTAATTGTTGTTTTTTCATAAAATGGGCTGAACATTGGCGTTCCATGAACGTATATGAAAATGTCTCTAATCCCATTCTAAAAAGTTTTTCGCACTGCAAATCTCACAGTTTTTAATTGCCAACTAAAAGGTGGCGAGCTTTTCTCAAAACAATACGTACACTTATAAACCAAATAGAAAAACAAATGCATACTTAAATATAGGCGAATATAAGATGCTCTATGCAGAAAGCAGCATAATGTGAGTTATATTGGCTGCAGGATTTTAATTTTAAAGTGCTCCCCTGCTCCCTGATAACTTCGCACTAAGGAGCGAAGTGTCCCTATCCAGTGAGCTTCATTACTTTTAATAGGAGCCATCTTGCCACTCGCAAGGACTGCCCCTTTTTTACGATCATTCCATCGGGGAAGTCCTACGAGAGTCGACGAGAAAAAGTAGCTTTGAGCTGGCAAAGTTTATATTATCGAGTGTTCACCAGAATTAGGGGGAATCTATTTTTGAACCATACATAGACTTTTTTGATGTTTTTGAGAAAAAGGGGAGAGATCAGCTTCCTCCTAGGTGCCCCTGTGTTTGCCACATTTAATTTGTTCCATGCCTTTTAAAGTTATTTTCCTGTGTATCATCATATAGAATATAGTGATGAGAACTTGGCTAATTTATTCATTAGGCCTTAAAATTTTCTGGCTGGGGCTGGTCTATTCCTTTGTGGAGAAGGATGGGGGTTTACAGTCCTATGTGGATTATAGAGCTCTTAAAAGCATCACTATTCAAAACAGGTAGGAGGCACAAATAGCTTTTAACAAACTCAAAAGAGTGTTCACATCAACACCAATTCTAATTTAGCTGAATTTACAGAAACCCTTTTGTTTAACGGTTGATGTCTTTAATGTGGCTATTGGTGCTATATTGTGCATGGAACCAAGGATCAAATGCACCAAGCGTGCATTGGAGGAGAGTAGGCATCTGTTGGAGGGTGCTGTTCAGCCTATTTATATTTTCACAGATCACTGTAACTTTGAGAATTTGCAAAATTACTTCACAGAATTTAATTTTGTTATTACTTATCAGACAAGTCCAATAATAAAAAAAGTGGATACTTTATCCAGAATCCCTGATGTTCTTCCAGATTTATCTCTTCAGTCTGACACTATTCTGCAAAGGGGACATTTTTGGTCAAATAATTTTGTGATGAACATCCTGCTATAATGACATTGGGACGCGCTGCTTCTTTAATATGGCCTAATCGCAGGTTGTCAACTTTCCTCTTTTTATATATATCCACAACCGTATGTGTTGACAGGAGAGGGCTAACATGAACATATATTATTGTTATAACCCAGTTGGTAATCGCTATCTGTTACTGTGCACATGGTTTAATAATATAAAATAGGTTTTTGGTGCAGACATTTTCCGTTACATACTCTTAATGCCTACATAACTTGATAGTCCATGATGGCATTTAAGTGTCCTGTTCTCAAAGTTAAGTTATGGTTTTATCGTTATTTACTTCTTTAAACATCTATTATATTTCCCATTTTTATTTCTGATTGGACTGTGCTATTAATAATATATAGCTATGCCATACACTTTGGATCCTGTATGGAGTATCTGCTTCATGAGGAATTATAATATTTGGTACATTACAGTCCATTATTTTCTTATATAACAGTATACTCAGGACTTACACAGCTTCTAATACAGGGAATTACTGTCACATCCTGACTTTGAATATTTCTTAAACTGTGTTGATAGCTGAGCATTTCCTCAGAACCACTATCTGCGGTCAAGGTAGTGGGAAGGGGATGATAATTTAATGTTCACATAGCTTATATCACTGCTATATTATTACTACAAATTTTTCTTTAATATTAGAAAATATTATGTTGGCTTTAAAAATAAAAGGAGTCCAAAAGAAAACCCCAAAACCCCTTCCTTTGTTTTTTATTTTTGTCAACACTCAACTCCCTCTAGTTTTCTTAAAAAGAATCTCATGATTGGTCCATGAGTGACCACCATATCTTTATTGAGGGACCCTTTATCTTTCAATAGTTATAGAATAAATAAAAACTGGAGTTTACCAGGCTTATGTTTATATTTAATGCTTCGATCTAATGAAGTGTAACATTATTATCTTTGCTCTTTCTGTAACCTTGTTCTGGTTTGTTCGATATGAACCAGATTTATGCAACGGTTTTAAGTTTGGAGTACTTTTGTACATGGTGTTACATACTTGCTTTCATTTTGCTGTAACTTTGTTATTGACTAAACCTCAATAAAAATATTGAAAAAACAAAAACAAATGTTATTATAAGCTAATTTTATTTTGAAGTCCTAACTTTAGTTTAAGGGGGATATTTATCAAAGCGTCAACTGAAAATACGCTGGAATTCCGCGTCGTAATTGTCGCAAGATTGATCCGCCGTAGTTAGCAAAGCGTCAAGATAGGCAAATGTTGAAATTGTTGATGTTACATACGATCCCGCGATCACAATCTGACGCAGATCGATGCCAGTTGTAAACCCGTGGAATTCGAGCGGAATAGTGTTCATTCGCCCTCCTATTCAACATTATTTGAAGCTCCCACGAAGTTATCACAATTTCTACAGTTATGCTTACGTCTTTTCTGACTCAGCGGTTTTCAATCCATCACCCTTCAGGTCGCGGATGCCATAGAACTCAATGAGAGTCGGAAAACACCGAAAGTTTATGTTCGATTCTGCAAGAGAATGAAACATATTACATAATAAAAGTAAATTAGAAACTCTAATAAAATTGTGTACCCTTTCTAAATCAAACAATATTATTGCTACACATTTGGTGCACTAGTAGATATAGGGATACAAATGAAAAATACATTACTACTTATAGATTATGCTACAACTTTGTCTCTCAAAGTTTTGCCCAAACTTGTCGCACTATTAGATATAGAGATAAAAATGATATAAATACACAACATAATATAGCTAACTTCCTTTTTATTTGTTGAAAAAATCTATGTGCACCATGTTTAAGCCATGTGCTACAAGTCTCACTCTCCACCTCCATATCTGACGCAACACTTTTCGCACCAATTATGATGCAAACTTCTAAATAACCCACACATTAGTGAATTTTTCCACCACTTTTGATTGGAATATGCATAATCACATGATTTATGACATCAGTCAATCTGATTCAAATACACATTATAAACTATCACTAACGAATCAAAATGCTTGATACTTGTGTCATTGATCACTCATCAGAACTTGTAAGTGCCATTTGTAACATTGTGTATTATACTTTGAAAGTATGTATATGTGAAATTAGTATTAAAGATAAAAATTGATGCTGACATTAGGACACGCAGTGTAATATTTTAGACAAGGACAAGGATTTTAACATTCAAATTGATGTTTGATTCAATATAATCTTAAGCTGATAGCTCAAAAGGATAGCCCACCTAACTTTAAACTGTCACGATTCAGCTACAGCAGAAATTAAAATCACCTCTTTACTGGCATGCTATTTTCAGTGTATTTCTTCCTTCTCTTGAATTTCTTTTTCAGTAAGAAATGTCATCTTATATGCCAGCCCATTTTATAACACTTGTGAAGGGGTGGTTTTTAAAAATAGATTGCAATCAGGAGGGGTTAGACAGGTGCAGAGAGAAACCTGGCCCAGCTCTTAAAAAGGAACTTAAGGACATGTAAATATGTTTGCAAAAGATTTCTGACATAACACACACATATATTTATATATATATATATACATACAGTGTGTGTATATATATATATATATATATATATATATACTGTATATATGTATATATATATATATATATATATATAGATATATATATATATATATATATATATATATATATATATATAAAAAAGTGTGTATATATACATACTAAAATATGTATGTACAATATTAAAAATAATTCTAATAATTCACTATCCACTTTGCATCAAATATGTCGCTACTTGCTATATTGGCAATTAGTCCTGCTCAGAAAAAGAATAAATTTACACTATATACAATAATGTGCTAAAGATAAATGTGCTTGTTCATGGACAGTAATGAAATTATATAAATAAAGTTGGGAAAAACCCGAATAGCCACGACATCGATGACTGTTAGTTAACACCAGTCCGATGCTCTTCGCACCGTACTTGACGCGCTTGTTTTTAACTGCATTTTGATAAATAAGGAGATCATATTCAGATCTGCAGCCGCAATGTTTGACGATGTTTGGCGAGTGTATTGACGCCCGCGAATGCAACATAGTTGACGCCTTGATAAATATACCCCTATGTCTGAGTGTGACATAACATGGCCTGTCTCTCCATATCAACATGTGTTGGTGTCCCTGCAATAACAGTTTTCTTACACAAAACAAAATAATCATATATACAGTTTCTCTGATGTATGCTTGGCACAGTGGCAATGACAACTCTAGATCAGAGAAAGATGAGCCAGGGTGACAGACAGTTTTCCTTGTGGTTTGTTTGAAGCACTGTTATATTTTGGGAGGTGCTGAGGTTTTGCTATCTCTCATGCTTAACTGCCAGTTTAAAAACCACAATTTTATAACAAAGATATATACTCACATTTTGGTAATTTAAAGCAAAAATGGCTTAGTCGGTCAGGTGGTGTGGAATTGAGTTAAAGGGACACTAAAGTCAAAATTAAACTTTCCTGGATCAGACAGATTATGAACCAATGTATTGCCATTTTTAATTTGCTCTCAGTCTTTTTATATGTACACATTCTGAGGCACCAGCTCCTACTGAGCATGTGCAAGAGTTCACAGTGTATACTTATATGAGTCTGTAATTGTGTTGCGTCAGTGATTCAGTCCAGGTTTCACTCCAAGGGGCATATTTATCAAAGTGCGAGAGGACATGAGGCAATGTAGCATATCATGTCCGCTGCACATCGATAAATGCCGACAGCATACGCTGTCAGCATTTATCATTGCACAAGCAGTTCACCAGAACTGCTTGTGCAATATCGCCTCCTGCAGATTCTCGGCCAATCGGCCGCTAGCAGGGGGTGTCAATTAATTGATTTCTGTCAGCCGCCGCAGAGCAGACAAACAAGTTATGAAGCAGCAGTCTTTAGAACGCGGAAACAGAGGCATCATCAAGCGCCATTCGGAGCTTGATTATTCGGCCCCCAAATCATCTCTTCATTTTGCTTCTAGCTACTACATAATACTGACAGATATAATTGACAGCTTAGCAAACAGACATGACCAACTGTAACTGCCATGAAACATCATCTCTCAGCAAGCACTGCTCACCTCAGTTAAAGGGACAGTCTACTTTAAAAAAAATATATTTTTAAAAAAGATAGACAATTCCCTTATTACCCATTCCCCAGTTTTGCATAACCAACACTGTTATATTAATATACTTTTAACCTCTGTGATTGCCTTGTTTCTAAGCCACTGCAGACTGTCCCCTTATCTCAGTGCTTTTGACAGGCTTGCAGTTTAGTGCTGACCACTAAATATCTCCACGGGAGTGAGCGTAATGTTATCTATATGACACACATGAATTAGCACTGTCTAACTGTGAACATCTGTCAAAATGTACTGATATAAGAGGCGTTTTTCAACTGTTATAAATTAGTTTAAACCTACCTAGGTTTAGCTTTCACAAATGAATACCAAAAGAACAAAGCAAATTTGATGATAAAAGTAAATTGGAAAGTTGTTTAAAATTGTATGCCCTATCTGAATTATGAAAGTTTTATTTTGTTTAGACTGTCCTTTTAAACTCAAAACATAATACATTGGTTGATGGCTGTCACATGATACAGAAGGCAGGGAAATGGAGTAAGTGCTGTTGCATTGTCCTTTTAGGATAAAAAACAAGGAAAGAGGCGCCGTATGTGTGAATCCGTAACCACCAGCATCAAAAAAAGGGACAAGTGCAGGGTACTCACAATATAGGAAGGCACTCAAATGTGCCTATAGAGGCAGGCTGGTATTCACAGCACACCAGCTAGCTGTACAAGGCACTCCAGGGGATCGTGTGGTAGAAATCAGTTGGTCAGTCCAGCAGTATAAGGCTCAGGAGCTAAGTGCAGAGAAAACACAAAAGGGCGCACAAACTGTGTGAATCTGTAAGGACCCAATAGTCAGTTAACAACCAGTGCAGGGTACTCACATTCTGTAGAGACACTCAAATGTGCCAATAGGGGCAGGCTGGCTTTCACAGCAAACCAGCTGGCTGTGTCAGATATGCAGCAGGATAATCCACAGCAGACAGGATACAGGATCAACAGGTAGCTCAGATAATATAATAATCAAATAGAAATGAGGATATATGATAAAAGTAGGTTTAATAATAATAAAAACAGTTTTAAAATTACATATATCACTCATCTATTATGAGTAACAGCATGCAACGCGTTTCTCGGTATACACCGTTTCATCAGGCATGTATTCTGTTCTAAACACACATCTTAAATAGACCTGAGCTACCTGTAACTCCCCCCCCCCCACAAAACCAAAAGGGCCAATCGCATAAGCCCTTTGTTTAATTGCTCATAAGTTGTAGCACCTGGACACATCTCATGGCACTCCCCAATGTGAGAGATTCGTTCTAAAAAAGAAATATGGTTATTGTTGATACAATGATATACTATACCTCAATGGGTAAAGACCAGAGCGATGGATACATTAATAGTATAACACATTGGGATAGGCTGATATAATAGATAGATTATTGTTATTATTATATTATTATAAATACACACTAGATCGACTGTGCAAATCTACCTATATATGACCACACTTAGTCTGGCGTTCGCCACCTTATCCCACAAGCCATTCATGTCTATCTTTCTGCTATGTTTGTTATATAGCACAGATAACATAAATAATGTATTC
Organism: Bombina bombina; assembly: GCF_027579735.1. Classification (NCBI taxonomy): domain Eukaryota; kingdom Metazoa; phylum Chordata; class Amphibia; order Anura; family Bombinatoridae; genus Bombina; species Bombina bombina. The sequence goes on along the minus strand of NC_069499.1, from coordinate 1,146,675,718 downwards.
ATATACTCGTAGCTAAGTCTCTCTACTTAATGTCGAGTGTTTAAATATGAATCCTTTCACATTGTCCCAATGGTATTAATCAAATCTAGTGCCTATACTATTAGCAATCCCCAGACTGATCGTGTAAAAACGGCAGATACCCTAATTGTATGGCGTCTGACGTGGGAGCAGGCGATAGGCTGGTTTACCCCCAACCTACCGGCCAATCAGATGACGACAACAGCTACACACCCCTGTCTATGCAAACGCCCTTGTCTCAATCGGCTTACGGCAACCACAAAAAAAAAAAAAAAATCCAATGTCTTCCCAGAACTCACCATTGTGTAACAACACCCGCCTAGAGTCCTAACGCATCAGTGCCATCAGGGACCCAAAACCACTAAGACCCGGAGCGCAACTATCCCGATAACATCGAAGGGATGCCACTCCCATGACCAATACGTCACCTGCAGCACACACCTCTTCTCTACAACACTAAGCTGTCAGGCCAAGCCACAGTAGTAAAAAACGTATATGTTTAAGTCTGATCGTGGGACGCTGATCCCTCAAACAGGGATCCCTAACAGTAGTTTTTATCTATATTAATATTATTATATTGAGGATAATAGGCGTCTCACAGATGACAATTGTTATATCTTAACAAGCTCCCTCGGAGGAGAGCTTTAGTAGCACTGTACTCTGTCTATTTATTTAAACCATCTCCATTCTGCATATTTCTCTATATCCGGAGCAGTACCATTAAAAAGAATTTTTACACTCATTACCAACATGGGTAATTTTTTACTGCCACAGGTCCACTTTCTATGTATCTATATCCATTGTTTAAATGTTGTGAGTTACAACTCTGTGAATTCCCACCCAAAATAATATTACTATAATCAATAATTTAATTAACAGCCAAAGTCTGTGGACAGCCTATAAAACACATTATGTTAATATTATGCTCAAGATATATATATGTGCTCGACGTGATTTAACCACCCTAGTGGGATTCAACATACTGACAAATTCATGAGTTAATCTGGGGAATAATTTGACCCCTCTTTATACCAGACAACTTATTACCCCGCATACCATAATGGTACCACTCTAAATAATATGATTCCAATGATACTCCATAAATGGTCCAAAATAATATTGTCAAAAATCAGTACAGGAACTCGTGGAATTCCCAAACACTAAATGAGAGAACATCCTCCAGTGATAGAGATTATAGGAGAACCCCATCCCATCAGGATTTTGATAATCCTAACTATATACCTATTCATAATAGATACCAACCATTGAACCAGTTTGATGCTAATCAACCCGCATCGGGAGAGATTTCTAATAGGGACAGCCTACCGTCTACCTCTGGTGCTGTTTTTTTAGAGACCCCTCAGTTGGCCCCTCTTTGGAGGAGACCAACACCACAAGCATCAAACCAGAAAAAAAGACCGTACCCAAACGGGGAAAACGAGGCAGAGGGAAAACCCACAAAAAAGCACAATTACAAAAATTGAGAAGTGGCATTTTCAACCTGTCCTCACACGTCCTCATGGACGATGAAGTAAGAATTTTAGGTAGGGGTCTATCCTATTGTCCCCCTAGCACACATAATCTATTTAATTTGTTTGTGGATCTGAATAGATACACACGAAAGCTGTCACTACAAAGATACTTCGGGCTGAAAATGATGAAGAATCGTAATATATCAGGTGTGCCTATCATTCTAGACACACAAAGGGAAAGAGAATCAACCAATCTCCTCTATTGTGATCCTAGCCAAATTACAGATATACTTTTTGAAGAATATTTACATACGCCCCTTAATCCTCCTTCCACTTGGTCTCCTCCTAAGGACGATGTTTCTTACATTGACCTGTTTCAACAGCTTGTATTGGAAGATTGGGAAAGAATCCCTAATCATATTCCAAAAAATAAAAAAATCTGGCCAAATGAGGCAAGAGCATTACGCAGTCTGAGTATGGATGACAGTTTGGTCATCCGTCAGGCTGACAAGGGGGGTGGGATTGTGTTACAAGACTTATGTGATTATCTTAAGGAAGCCAAACGCATCCTTTGGGACCAAGAGTACTACAGGAAGTTGGCATCTGACCCCACCTTGGAATTTTCCAAGAAATTGGGTAAAATATTGGAATACGGTCATACCTCTGGTATTCTAAACAAAAAAGAAAAAAGATATTTGATGCCAGATCATCCTGATATACCTTTTTATTACCACCTCCCAAAATTACATAAGGATGACAAGGTCCCTCCGGGTAGACCAATCATTGCTGGTATTAACAGTCTGACTGATAAGTTGTCTGAATATGTAGATTTTTTTCTTCAGAGATATGTTTGCAATCTACCATCAAGGACACCAAAGATTTGCTGGACAAACTATCACATATCAAACGGAATGAGAATATAAGCACCTTGTGGGTGTCTTGTGATGTAGGATCACTATATTCCAATATTGCCCATGAGATAGGTCTCTATACCACCAGTCTCTATTTAGAGGAAGACATCTATATGCCCAATACGCAAAAAGAATATTTACTCACATTAATAGATTTTATTTTACATCATAATTATTTTCAGTTTCAGGATGAATTTTATTTGCAGATTAAGGGTACGGCCATGGGCACCAGATTTGCCCCCAGCTTTGCTAATCTTTTTATGGGTCACTTCGAAAAGTTATACATTTATGACTCCCAGTGGTGGGGCAATCTGGTGTTCTATGGCCGGTACATAGATGATCTTCTGTTTATTTTTAATGGCTCTCTAGCTGAGGCTAAAAAATTTGTATCACACCTTAATAAGAACAGTATGGGCATTAGTTTTACTTCCAATATCCAACAATCGACAATAGAGTTTCTGGATTTAAATCTAGCATGGGATACTGAGGGCAATGTCTGTACTGCTACTTATTTTAAACAGGTGGACTGCAACAATTTTTTACATTTTGGCAGTAACCATCTATTGAACTGGAAGAAAAACATACCTTTTAGCCAGTTCTGTAGAATATGACGCAATTGCTCCTCTATAGATAAGTACGATGAACAATCTGAGACATTAAAGTCAAGATTTCTAGAGAAAGGCTATCCATCACAGCTTGTGACCAACAACAAAGGATAATGAGGAGAAAAACAATTTGGATTCATATAAAGAGATTCCTCTCTTTGTGACGCAATACAATTCCAACTACAAAGCTATAGGAAAAATCTTAGAAAAACATTGGCCTCTCCTTATGAGAGACCCTATCCTGAAAAAAACACTACCTGGACGACCTAGAATTGTATATCGAAGGGCATCAACCTTAAAACAAAGACTAGCTCCGAGTAAAGTGGTAATGTTGTCTAAAGGTGTAAGACACAAGAACGCTGAAAAGAAATCTGATCCTGTAGCTGCCCGACACTTACTGAAAGGCAGTTTTAGGTGTGGAAAGACCCGTTGTTCTATGTGTGATTACATCACTCATAGAGCCACTAGTGTCAAATCAAACACCACAGGAGAACAATATCAGATAATCTCCAGAATTTCTTGTGACTCTTCATATGTGATATATGTACTTACCTGTGAGTGTGGGCTCCAATATATTGGGAGGACCTGCAGAAAAATAAGGACCAGGTGGAGCGAACATCTTAGAAACATTAAAAACAAATCTTTGAAACATAGTGTACCAAGGCATGTTTGCCAGGAACATATTGCAGGGAGATGTAATTTTAAGATCACCCCAATAGAAAGTATTCCCTCTAGCCGCTCATTCAATAGGTTCTCACGACTCAGACAAAGAGAGACCTATTGGATTTACAAATTTAAAACTTTGTTTCCATTAGGTCTAAATGAAGTGATAGATACTGCTAGCTTTGTGTGAGGATCACATTTCTAGCTTTGGGCTGAGTCTTTTATTATAATGATGTGTAGGGTCCTGTGTATGTGGGGACATCTAGGCTCCCACTAAGTTCGGATGTGAACGATCTTCTTTACATCACTACCAACCTGCTTATTGCGAGTGGTTCCAGGGAGGATATGTATGATCACATACACATTATTGTGAACTGGAGTTTAATTGGTAGTTGCCACTGGTCCACTTTTCCTAACAAATATATTTATCATTTTTAGCAATGGTTAGTGTAATTAGCCATATTATATATATTTTATATACATACATTTTGTTTTTTGTATTATTATAGATACACACATGGTCACTATTTACTGGTTGTTCACATTTATTATGAGAGTATATAATTATACCTTAGGTATTCAACTTAGCACTTAGTATAGTATCATTTTTATATAGTCTCACCAGTTAGAAAGTATTATGGTCATAACACATTTAGAGTATAGATTGCATCACCATTACTGTTAATAATTACATGGGTGAAGGTACTACAATTATGGTTATACCTTCATTAGCATTTACGTATCTCACATAGCACTTTATTCTAGAATCACTATGATATAGTTCTCACGAGTTAGTAAGTATGGTCATAATAGTTTCACAGTCTAGTGAGTTAGTGAGAATATGGCTATATCTGAATTATATTTTGTATATTCACGATTACCTTGTTTATTAATATTTTGAATATGTTATTTATATTTACACTTATAGGGATATACCAACAATTTGGTGTTGTTATTTTTTTGACAATATTATTTTGGACCATTTATGGAGTATCATTGGAATCATATTATTTAGAGTGGTACCATTATGGTATGCGGGGTAATAAGTTGTCTGGTATAAAGAGGGGTCAAATTATTCCCCAGATTAACTCATGAATTTGTCAGTATGTTGAATCCCACTAGGGTGGTTAAATCACGTCGAGCACATATATATATCTTGAGCATAATATTAACATAATGTGTTTTATAGGCTGTCCACAGACTTTGGCTGTTAATTAAATTATTGATTATAGTAATATTATTTTGGGTGGGAATTCACAGAGTTGTAACTCACAACATTTAAACAATGGATATAGATACATAGAAAGTGGACCTGTGGTAGTAAAAAATTACCCATGTTGGTAATGAGTGTAAAAATTCTTTTTAATGGTACTGCTCCGGATATAGAGAAATATGCAGAATGGAGATGGTTTAAATAAATAGACAGAGTACAGTGCTACTAAAGCTCTCCTCCGAGGGAGCTTGTTAAGATATAACAATTGTCATCTGTGAGACGCCTATTATCCTCAATATAATAATATTAATATAGATAAAAACTACTGTTAGGGATCCCTGTTTGAGGGATCAGCGTCCCACGATCAGACTTAAACATATACGTTTTTTACTACTGTGGCTTGGCCTGACAGCTTAGTGTTGTAGAGAAGAGGTGTGTGCTGCAGGTGACGTATTGGTCATGGGAGTGGCATCCCTTCGATGTTATCGGGATAGTTGCGCTCCGGGTCTTAGTGGTTTTGGGTCCCTGATGGCACTGATGCGTTAGGACTCTAGGCGGGTGTTGTTACACAATGGTGAGTTCTGGGAAGACATTGGATTTTTTTTTTTTTTTTGTGGTTGCCGTAAGCCGATTGAGACAAGGGCGTTTGCATAGACAGGGGTGTGTAGCTGTTGTCGTCATTTGATTGGCCGGTAGGTTGGGGGTAAACCAGCCTATCGCCTGCTCCCACGTCAGACGCCATACAATTAGGGTATCTGCCGTTTTTACACGATCAGTCTGGGGATTGCTAATAGCATAGGCACTAGATTTGATTAATACCATTGGGACAATGTGAAAGGATTCATATTTAAACACTCGACATTAAGTAGAGAGACTTAGCTACGAGTATATGAATACATTATTTATGTTATCTGTGCTATATAACAAACATAGCAGAAAGATAGACATGAATGGCTTGTGGGATAAGGTGGCGAACGCCAGACTAAGTGTGGTCATATATAGGTAGATTTGCACAGTCGATCTAGTGTGTATTTATAATAATATAATAATAACAATAATCTATCTATTATATCAGCCTATCCCAATGTGTTATACTATTAATGTATCCATTGCTCTGGTCTTTACCCATTGAGGTATAGTATATCATTGTATCAACAATAACCATATTTCTTTTTTAGAACGAATCTCTCACATTGGGGAGTGCCATGAGATGTGTCCAGGTGCTACAACTTATGAGCAATTAAACAAAGGGCTTATGCGATTGGCCCTTTTGGTTTTGTGGGGGGGGGAGTTACAGGTAGCTCAGGTCTATTTAAGATGTGTGTTTAGAACAGAATACATGCCTGATGAAACGGTGTATACCGAGAAACACGTTGCATGCTGTTACTCATAATAGATGAGTGATATATGTAATTTTAAAACTGTTTTTATTATTATTAAACCTACTTTTATCATATATCCTCATTTCTATTTGATTATTATATTATCTGAGCTACCTGTTGATCCTGTATCCTGTCTGCTGTGGATTATCCTGCTGCATATCTGACACAGCCAGCTGGTTTGCTGTGAAAGCCAGCCTGCCCCTATTGGCACATTTGAGTGTCTCTACAGAATGTGAGTACCCTGCACTGGTTGTTAACTGACTATTGGGTCCTTACAGATTCACACAGTTTGTGCGCCCTTTTGTGTTTTCTCTGCACTTAGCTCCTGAGCCTTATACTGCTGGACTGACCAACTGATTTCTACCACACGATCCCCTGGAGTGCCTTGTACAGCTAGCTGGTGTGCTGTGAATACCGGCCTGCCTCTATAGGCACATTTGAGTGCCTTCCTATATTGTGAGTACCCTGCACTTGTCCCTTTTTTTGATGCTGGTGGTTACGGATTCACACATACGGCGCCTCTTTCCTTGTTTTTTATCCTAGATTTGCTGACCTGTGGAGGGTGAAGATAGAGTGCGGCCTCAAGCTTTATAGAACACATACACCAGGAATATATTGGACTGTTTTCCATCTGGGTGTGACTCATCCACGGTTTGGGACTTTGATATATTTGCCTTATCAATGGTTTAATACATCAATTGCTGATTATTATAGGCAATTATAAAAATATATATATAGGTGTGTGTATATATATTTCTATGTATATGTACCTAGCAATTGGATTGTAATTGTTTATTGAAGTATAGCTGTTAAGTACATATCACATACTACAGCGCCCCCTATTGGGTTTTATTACCCTAGTATTATTGTGTTTTGCATTTTCCTTTTATTGTACTTTAGTGGATTATACAAAGCTACTCTAATGAATGGTTCTTTATTTGGCTTAAAATAAATTTGTCAAAAAAAAAAAATTGAGGCCCAAAATGCTACTTTAAGAATTTTAAGCAGAGATATATATTTTGAAAAAGCTTTGGAGGCGGCAGCTCATCTAATAGAATGAGAAGAAAAAATATCTTCCACACCAGTCTACATCATTATCCCTTTTACCCATCTAATAATTGTATTAGAGGTAACAGGATGAAAAGGAGGAGCAAAACAAAACAAAATAAATTAGACATTGATTAGGAGGATAGAAATTATTTTTAAAAAAATTGCAATAAAAAAATATAAGGGCTCAAAGATATGAGGTCTCAGGTGTTTGAAAAAAAGGGCTTTAACCTAGAGATACATACATATACACGTCTAAATACGTATGTATGTATATATGTTTATATGTGTGCACATATGTATTTATGTATTTATATGTGTATATATGTATTTACATATTTTTTACATGTATTTTTATAAGGGAGGTAGTGTGGTGGTCATGGATCGCACACAGTACGTTGGTGAAGCTTTACGTCAATTAAGTGACACCAATGTTTATCTGGTTCTGAAAAGAAATCCAAGTAGTGAGTTTCAATATGAATTGGGGCAGATCCTGGATGACGGAGTAGCCATGGGCATCTTGGAAAAAGCAAACAGCAGATACCCTGTATGTTAAACACCGCTAACTCCGGTCTTCCATCATCTGCCTAAGGTCCACAAAAGCTTAAATGACATTAAGGGCCGACCAATTGTATCAGGTATTGGCTCACTATTGGAGCACCTTTGTGACTGGTTAGACAAAATTTTACAACCTTTTGTACTCGCACTACCCAGTTACATTAGGGATACTACGCATGTCTTGAGGATTCTGGATGACATTGAATGGAGACAGGAGTACAGTTGGCTCACCATTGGTGTGACCTCGCTGTACTCCAGTATTCCTCACGACATGGGTTTGGAGGCTATTTCATTTTTTCTCCATAAAGATTCCAGCATGAGTGAAACAACTATTGAATATTTGATGAGAGTAACACAATTTCTTTTGGAACACAACTATTTCTTCTTTGAGGGGGTGTTCTATCTGCAGCAACAGGGCACAGCCATGGGGGCAAAATTTGCCCCCTCTTTTGCTAACTTATTCATGGGCTGGCTCGAACGCATGTTTCTGTATGATGAGAGAAACCCCTTCAGGGAAGAAATAGTTGTCTATAAACGCTTCATATATGACCTTATTTTCATTTGGTCATCAACAGAAGCTAGAGCTTCTGAATTTGTTGCGTATCTAAATGCCAGTGATAATGGACTGAATTTTACATTTGAGTGGCAAAAAAATAAGGGGAATTTCTTGGATATCACCTTAAGTGGTGCCAATGTAAGTAACAAAATTCAATCCACACTCTATAGGAAGCCAATCTCTGGCAATACTATTCTGCATAATAAAAGCGCTCATCCTTCACACGTGTTCAAAGGGATTGCCAAAGGTCAGTTCCTTAGAGCACGTAGGATTTGTAGCAGAGATCAAGATTATGAAACAGAAAGTATAAACATTAAGGATAGACTCAAATCGCGAGGATATCCGCTTAGAATGCTTAACCACCTAGCTAAAAAAACTCTGGAAGATGGCAGACCTCCCGTAAGCAACCAGTCTCGAATCAATACTGAAGATAAGGATTTATCTTTTATCACAAAATATTCTTCTGATTATACTTCAGTTTGTGATATTGTAAAAAAATATTTCCCTATTTTGTTGGGGGATATTGGTTTGAAAGATACTGTTGAAAAAGGGTTTAGGTGTGTATACTCTCGAAATCTCACCTTGGGTAATATTCTTGCCCCCAGCCAGTTACCAAGCTTGAAGAGAAACACAGGGTCTTGGTTACTAGTAAACGGCACATACAAATGCGGTAACCATAGATGTAAAGCCTGTGATTTTCTGACTGAGGGCCGAGAATTTTACTCTTGTGTTTCACGCGAATCATTTCTCACAAAAGGCTGTGTCAAATGCTTGACTAGTTATGTCATTTACTTAATTGAGTGTACAGAACACTCAAAACAGTATGTTGGCATGACTAGTCGAGACGTTAGAACCCGTATACGTGAACATTTGGGCTACATTAAATATGACAAACCCTGTTCAGCACTATCTAGGCATTTTCTGGAAGTACATCAAAAGGATGTTACTTCCTTTAAATGGAGAGCAATTGAGTAACATTACCCACCAGAGGTGGAGATAAAGATCAAATCTTAGCACGTCAAGAAGTCTATTGGATTATGAAATTAAAAACACAAATCCCCCATGGTTTTAATTCAGAATATTATATTATTAATCATTGGAAATAAATATACATTATTATTTATTATTATCATTATTTTTTAGATGTATTTGTGTTAAGTATGGAGACTTGACAATCAGCATCTTTTTAGTTTGTGGATATATATATATGCAATTTTATCACAAGGAGTATTTAGGTTCTGAGCATTATTTATAGTTGTCAGCCATCCTTGTGTGTTCCACAAACACTGATGCTTTTATTCACATCATCATTTCATCATTTTGTTATGCCTTTTTTCCATGTCTTTTTTCATGTCTCTATGCTTTTCATATATTCATCCTTATATATTCATCATTAATTATATATTTATTCTCAGACAACTATTTGCCAGGTTGAATTTTGAATTCTGAATTTTGAATATTGTTTGGATAAATCAGTAAATTTTGAAATTATAAGGTCTAAATAATAATGCCATTATATAAATGTTTATGAGTTTATTTCATTTTTTTCATTTATTATCATAACATTGTTTTGTAATAAATGTATTTATTTATTTATTTATCAATGTATTGTTAATATCCTTTATCTGATGCCCCCCTTTGAATCCAATCTTCTAGCTCTGTACATGTAACTTTGGAGTGGTATGAGTTAAACTTATTGGAAGGAGTGTTCAGCACCGGCCAATAGTTACTGAGAACATGCTTTTTAAACTTGTGATGCATTTGTTCTAACAGGTTTATGAATATGGCTCCTGCCGAAACGCGTAAAACCTGTTAGTCTTTTATTCCAACATGTGTTTTAATGGATGTTACCAATAAAGTCTATTTTATTTATTCTACCTACGGATTATGAACTATTTTTTCGTATTTACAAACATATGACACATATAAACACGTACATACATTTATATACATATATAAATATACTAGTCCTAAAGCCCGTGTACACGGGACAATTTTTTAAGTACCGCGGTTCCAACCCTTGCTCCCTCTCTCTCCCACTCTCTCTTTTGCGCTCTCTCTCCCCCCCTCTCTTTTGCGCTCTCTCTCCCCCCCTCTCTTTTGAGCGCTCTCTCTCCCCCCTATTTTGTGCTCTCTCTCCCCCCTCTTTTGCTCTCTCTTTCCCCCTCTTTTTTTCTCTGTCCCCTCTTTTGCTCTCTCCCCCCTCTTTTGTGCTCTCTCTCTCTCTCTCTCTCACACTCTTTTGCTCTCTCTATCCCCCTTTTGCTCTCTCTCCCCCCTCTTTTGCTCTCTTCCCCCCTCTTTTGCTCTCTCTCCCCCCTCTTTTGCGCTCTCTCTTCCCCCCTCTTTTGCTCTCTCCCCCTCTCTTTTGCACTCTCTCTCCCTCTCTTTTGTGCTCTTTCCCCCTCTCTTTTGCTCTCTCTCTCCTTCTTTTGCTCTCTCTCCCCCCCTTCTCTTTCATGCTCTCTCTCCCCCCTCTCTTTTGAGCTCTCTCTCTCTCCCACCTCTCTTTTGAGCTCTCTCCCCCCCTCTCTTTTGAGCTCTCTCTCTCCCTCTCTTTTGCGCTCTCTCTCTCCCCCCTCTCTTTTGAGCTCTCTCTCCCCCTCTTTTGTGCATTCTCTCTCCCCCTCTTTTGTGCTCTCTCTCCCCCTCTTTTGCCCTCTCTTTCCCTCTCTTTTGCTCTCTCTCTCCCCCTCTTTTGCTCTTTCTCTCCCCCCCTCTTTTACTCTCTCTCTCCCCCCTCTCGTTTGCTCTATCTCCCCTCTTTTGCTCTCTCTTTTCCCTCTCTTTTGCTCTCTCTCTCTCTTTTTCCCCCCTCTCTTTTGCTTGCTTTCTCTCTTTCCCTCCTCTCTTTTGGTCTCTCTCACCTCTTTTGGTCTCTCTCGGCCATGCTCTTCACGCGCGCTCCTGGGAGGCCAAGCCCCTTGCCACGCCCGTCGGTCATGCCCCCTCACCACGCCCCCTCGTCACGCCCGGCCACACACCATTGCAGCACGCCCGGTCACGCCCCCACCAGGCAGCTTCCGCAGTGCGCACTCCTCTGCTGTTCAAGGCCAGGTATGTTTGTCCTCTGCAGTCTCTACTGCGCATGACTGCATCTGACAAACATACTTGGCCTTTTATTATATAGGATAAGTGCATTGAAGCCCTTTTACAGTTAAAGGGATACTAAACCCAAATTTTTTCTTTAACGATTCAGAGCATGTTATTTTAAGCAACTTTCTAATTTACTCCTATTATCAATTTTTCTTCTTTCTCTTGCTATCTTTATTTAAAAAGCAGGAATGTAAAGCTTAGGAGCCGACCCATTTTTGGTTCAGAACCTGGGTTACGCTTGCTTATTGGTGGCTTAATGTAGCTGAAAACCTGTAAAATCATTTTTATCAAGATTAATTTTTAATAAAGTGTTTAACTGTATTTGTACTGTAAATATTTTACATTCCAATGTTCTTCGCATAGGGAAATATATTCTAAGTATTTTTAAATAGATATGCCTAAATATATCTGTATCTATATATATAAATATATATATATATATATTTATATATACGTATATATATATATATATATATATATATATATATATATATATATATATATATATATATATTAAGAAAAAGGAGAATGTAGCCTGGATGTTTCCAGATTCCCTCAAATCTAGACACACAATATAAGAGTAGATACAAAAGGAAGAGTGTTTGTGGATTGGCACATGTACTATAAACTAAAAGATATATCACATAAAAGTGATACTAATACACTGCTGTAAAAACAGTACTATAGGATCAATTAATATAGAATCCCAATGCTGGATATTGAAACAATTTAATAAAAAATAAATAGATAAAGAATTAATAACTATTAAAAATTCTGTATCAATATACAAGCAAACAATAAAAAATGTCCAAAATATTTGTAAAAGCAAAATTTCCAGTAAAAGGGAGAGCTTAAATAGCTCCTAAATGTAGATAAAAACACACAAGTGGTAGTAAAAGTTCATAGTATTAGAAGAATAGAAGGCTCAAAAGTCCTGGTCCCTTATGGGCATCTACTTACTCTCTTCTACCTCAATCATATGAGGTAAGGGCCGCACAGTGTAGAAAAGATCTTTGTCATAGATACCAGGGCTGACTTGTCTCCACATAGTATAGTGATAGTGGTGTTCAGCGTTGTCCAAAATTGCAGTCACAGATTACCTGTATTCAAGGTGTTTGACGATCCAATTATGATCCCAGAAATTCTTGGGGAAATAACGATCTTCCTCCGCACAAATGCCAGGACTAGACGTCAAGATTAACTGATTTCTAACATTATGACCTGGATAGCCTTGTACGCTGCCGACTCAAGCCCACATTGGCTCCTCCAAATAAGGTGAGCGATGGGTGGAGTTTTGCTGCTTTTAGATAGAAGTGACGGTTTCACCAATACACATCTGTATCCACGAAGCCGGGCTAGAGCCTTAGATAAACTGTTTTGTGAATTGGTTTCCATTATGAGAGAAAAAAACAGGCTAACCTAGGAATGTAAACATGTTTGTATTGAGGTTCTGAGGCATAAAAACAGAGTGAAAGGATGTGGTTGATGTGTTTTAAAACCTCAGAATGTATTAGAAATTTTGCATTACTGTTTTTTGTATTTTTTTTTTTATCTTATTTTGCCTTTTTCCCAATATGTACATAATAATTACATAATAGTGCTGTTTTGCACCAGAGAGAACACTAAAGTAATTATTTCTGATGAATAAATGGAGGAAACAGGAAATATGTGAAATAGATCACTTTTATTGATAACTTATTCAAAACAAAGCAATGATTATATATTAGGCAATAGTTAATGGATTGTTAGTTGCTAAATATGGCAAACACTGGCAGGGAAGAACTCATCAGGTGTTATACACTTTGTAGAAGATGTTCAGCCTGGTCTTATCTCAAAAGGAAGAGTCCAGGTCCAACACTCAACCTGTTGATTGTCTCACAAATCAGTAATTTCACTTAGCAGTAGACCCAAAATCCGCATAACCAATATATCCCATGTGGAGTAAGCAATGCTTAATTTTGACTAGCTTTGTCAGATTCACATACTGAGAATAATTGGACCCAGTCCCTTTATAAGTTCAATTCACAAAATGAGTGCATGTTTATCTGCATCGGCAACAAATGTGATGTTCATCAGTGAATTAGAGCAATCAGAGTTCCCAATTCATACATTTTTTTAAAGTTCTGTTACATTTGACATATGACAGTCCCTCTTTGTGCCAAACAAAGTCTAATAGGCCCTGCAGCAGTAGCGGTGACATTTAGGTCCAGTTTAGCTTTCATAGCTGGACAGCATTCCAGCATGCCTGTTGGTATGGGACCATGCATCTTGCTGCACCTGAAAACTAAGAAACAACAATTAGTTTAAGTTGTAATATTGCTTTGGGTACACATTTTCCTGAAACCTGAAAACAACATTAAAGATGTTCTACCCAACATTTCTGCAATTAGAGTCACTTGTTTACGGGGATACCTGTAGGCTCTAGAACACACACACATCTTGTCATGACTTGTCTCTAAACCCTTACATTCCACAGGCATTGATTCCTACTTGTTTGTCAGTCTGTTAGTCAGTCTTTTATTGAGAGAGCCCCCCCTACCATTTTGTCAGATGATCTTTGTGTTTGTGATAGAGGCTTAAAATTCAACAATTGTAATGCCTGAGTCAGTACCTTATCCCACCCCTTCAGAGTGTGACTTGGAGTCAGTTTGCGGATCTGATTTGTCAGCAATATATTTAACCTTTCAACCAATCCATCCAAGACACTTTGCGATCCTTGGCAGTGAAGAGTGCCCTAAATCTGACAATTTTCAATTTGTTTCAAGGCCTTCAGAGTAGCTTCTTGATTTGCAGCTTCTGATGGATGTGCTTGCACATGACAGTCAGTGTAAATGTACACGTCTTCTCCTCAAGTCTCTTCCAAAACTAAAATGATGGCTTTCCAGTCTGCATATTGGCTGTAACCTCCTTTCCCCATCTCCTGGACTACAAGGTCTTTACTTGTATTGTAGGCCGCAGCTGTCCAATATCTGCCATCATGATGCACAACAGCTGATCCATCTGTGAGGCTGTTCTTTATTCAGATCCGCAAATGTAGGGCCTTTGTTCACAGGAGAAGGTTTAAGAGTCACTGGAGATGTTATTGGGCTGTCTTGTGTAAGTTTTTAAAGGTGACTAGTCCAGCCATCTGTTGAGATTCTTGCTTTAGATTTCCGGCTGTCACTCCTCCTGTGTCCTGCAAATACCACTTCCACTTTAGGAGGGTTGATTGCTTGGCCACTGCTGTGTAGGTTGTCAGTCCATTGTCTCTTATCCAGTCTCCAATAGGTTGCTTGTGCCAGTTAATCCTTCAGTACAATGTAAAGTAGTACATGCAGCTAACGGGTGCTTTTCCAGCAGTGTATAACTTTGCTAAGACCCTGTTAACTGCTTGGACCAGAATCTGATTGGCATCATCCTTTTCCCGGTAGAATGCCTTTGCTCCTGGTACATTATAGGTACAGGTGACATCCGACTGGAAAGGCTGATCTTTTTTGCAGGAGCACCAGTGCTCTATACTGTTAATTAGCTTAATTTGCTACTTGAAAATCTGTTTCTTGTTCTGGGCCCCATGATAACACTATTTTCTTTATTGTTACACTGTAAATGGGTCTTAGTATCAGTTCCAGATGTAAAATAAAATCTCTCCAAAATCCCATTGCTCCCATAAATGATGCAGCTTCTGTAGCATTATTGGGAGTAGGGATTGCAGTCACAGTCTCTATGACTTTATCTGGGGTATTTTGCAATTAGGGCCAACCCATAATTTACCCAAAAACTGTACCTCTGGGCCAGATACTATACCTTCTTTGGATTGATGAACCACTCTCATTCTGTGGCACATATAAAAGGGGCACTCTCCAGGTCATAGGCTTCCAAACCGTGGCAAGTGGTCGGGGACTGTTTGTCACCCCATGAGCATGCAAACTGGTCTTGACTTTCACTGGCAATCAGTATACTGAAAACTGCATTGGCTAAATCTATGACTGCATGACACTCTCCTGCCTCATTAGAGATCTGTTTAACCAGTGATAACATGTCACGTGTTTATCGAGGCTCGTTGTGAGCGTCAGAAGTAGCATGCATACTGCAGGCTGAAAGTAAACTTGTTCAGTTGAGCGCAACTGAATTTAAAGCGCGTTGGGATGGTGCAAGTTCAGAGCTCTGGTTAACTGTTAAGCTAGTCAAAAAAATGGCACAAAACACTTCAAAAATACTTTTAAAAGTGCAGTTACACTCTATAATAATAAAAAAAAATTTTAAAAAAAATTGCAATAAAAAGTTTGAAGGACTCAAAGATATAGGGTCTCACTTGAAAGGAAAAAAAGGGCTGCAAAGGGCTTTAACCCCTTTCCTACTGGGAATTGCAGTGAAAAATTTGCCCAAAGTACAGGAGAACTTTTAGCTATTTTTGCTATCTCTCTGTTTAAACTGAAATAGGGCTTTTAATTTTTTTATTTACCAATGAAATATATTTTTAAAGTAGAGAACCCAGGGTATTGATTTAGGCCCATTTTGGTATATTTGATGCCATTATTTGGCGCCAGATACAATCATATAAAAAAACATTTTTCAACTTTTTTGCAAACTTTTAGTTTCTCACTGAAATGGTTTGCACACAAACACTGCAGCATTATGACACATGGGGGCCTAGTTATCAAGCCGTCAACCTCAAATACGCTGGAATTCCGCAGCGTATTTGTGGCGAGGCTGATTCGCCTTAGTTATCAAAGGCTAGAGACCGGCAAAAGTAGAATTTAGTGACGTAAGCTTCAATCCGCCGGACTCAGTCCGACACAGATCGATTCTTACGGCACTCCAGATGTTCCGCACACAAGCTCGGCACTATCTGACTACTTTTGCTAGTTATCAAAAAACTAGCAGGTACGCTCGGCACTTTTCCGGCCCAGTGTACCCGGTTTTCAATCCGCCGCCCTGGAGGCGGCGGATCCTATAGGAATCAATGGGAGTCTGACCATAGCGAAAGTACAAGTTCGCTGCTGCCAGACATCCCATTGATTCCTATGGGAAATGTCTACACCTAACACCCTAACATGTACCCCGAGTCTAAACACCCCTAATCTGCCCCCCCTACATCGCCACAACTAAATAAATGTATTAACCCCTAAACCGCCGCTCCCTGACCCCGCCGCAACTATAATAAATGTATTAACCCCTAAACCGCCGCTCCCAGACAACGCCGCAACCTACATTATACCTAGTAACCCCTATCCTGCCCCCCCTATACCGCCACCCTCTATAATAAAGTTATTAACCCCTATCCTGACGATCCCGCACCTCGCCGCAACTAAATAAATAATTTAACCCCTAAACCGCTGCTCCCGGACCCCGCCGCAACCTATATTAAACTTATTAACCCCTAATCTGGCCCCCCTACACCGTCGCCACCTATAATACATTTATTAACCCCTATCCTGCCCCCCTACACCGCCGCCACTGTAATAAATTTATTAACCCCTAAACCTAAGTCTAACACTAACCCTAACACCCCCCTAACTTAAATATTAATTAAATAAATCTAAATAATATTTCTATTATTAACTAAATTAATCCTATTTAAAACTAAATACTTACCTTTAAAATAAACCCTAATATAGCTACAATATAAATAATAATTATATTGTAGCTATCTTAGGATTTATTTTTATTTTACAGGCAACTTTCAATTTATTTTAACTAGGTACAATAGCTATTAAATAGTTATTAACTATTTAATAGCTACCTAGCTAAAATAAAGAGAAATTTACCTGTAAAATAAAAACTAACCTAAGTTACAATTACACCTTACACTACACTATCATTAAATAAATTATTCCTATTTAAAACTAAATACTTACCTGTAAAATAAACCCTAAGATAGCTACAATGTAATTAATAATTACATTGTAGCTATTTTAGGATTTATATTTATTTTACAGGTAACTTTGTATTTATTTTAGCTAGTTAGAATAGTTATTAAATAGTTATTAACTATTTAATAACTACCTAGCTAAAAGAAATACAAAATTACCTGTAAAATAAATCCTAACCTAAGTTACAATTAAACCTAACACTACACTATCATTACATTAATTAAATAAATTAACTACAAATAACTACAATTAAATACAATTACATAAACTAACTAAAGTACAAAAAATAAAAAAAGCTAAGTTACAAAAAATAAAAAAAAATAAGTTGCAAACATTTAAAAAATATTACAACAATTTTAAGCTAATTACACCTAATCTAAGCCCCCTAATAAAATAACAAAGCCCCCCAAAATAAAAAAAATTCCCTACCCTATTCTACATTAAAAAAGTTCAAAGCTCTTTTACCTTACCAGCCCTTAAAAGGGCCTTTTGTGGGGCATGCCCCAAAGAAAACTGCTCTTTTGCCTGTAAAAGAAAAATACAACCCCCCCAACATTAAAACCCACCACCCACATACCCCTAATCTAACCCAAACCCCCCTTAAAATAACCTAACACTAATCCCCTGAAGATCATCCTACCTTGAGTCGTCTTCACTCAGCCGAGCCACCGATGAAACTGAAGAGGAGATCCGGAGCGGCAGAAGTGATCCTCCAAGGGGCGCTGAAGAAGTCTTCCATCCGGGCGATGTCATCTTCCAAGCGGCGCTGAAGAAGTCTTCTATCCGGGCGATGTCATCTTCCAAGCGGGGTCTTCAATTTTCTTTCTTCAGGATCCATCTTCATTCCGCCGACGCGGAACATCCTTCTTTCCCGACGGACTACCGACGAATGAAGGCTCCTTTAAGGGATGTCATCCAAGATGGCGTCCCTTCAATTCCGATTGGCTGATAGGATTCTATCAGCCAATCGGAATTAAGGTAGGAAAAATCTGATTGGCTGATTGAATCAGCCAATCAGATTGAAGTTCAATCCGATTGGCTGATCCAATCAGCCAATCAGATTGAGCTTGCATTCTATTGGCTGATCCGATCAGTCAATAGAATGCGAGCTCAATCTGATTGGCTGATTCAATCAGCCAATCAGATTTTTCCTACCTTAATTCCGATTGGCTGATAGAATCCTATCAGCCAATCGGAATTGAAGGGACGCCATCTTGGATGACGTCCC
Organism: Bombina bombina; assembly: GCF_027579735.1. Classification (NCBI taxonomy): domain Eukaryota; kingdom Metazoa; phylum Chordata; class Amphibia; order Anura; family Bombinatoridae; genus Bombina; species Bombina bombina. The sequence goes on along the minus strand of NC_069499.1, from coordinate 1,146,657,117 downwards.
TTAAAGGAGCCTTCATTCGTCGGTAGTCCGTCGGGAAAGAAGGATGTTCCGCGTCGGCGGAATGAAGATGGATCCTGAAGAAAGAAGATTGAAGACCCTGCTTGGAAAATGACATCGTCTGGATAGAAGACTTCTTAAGCGCCGCCTGGAGGATCACTTCATCGGATGGAAGACTTCTTCAGCGCCCCTTGGAGGATCACTTCTGCCGCTCCGGATCTCCTCTTCAGTTCCATCGGTGGCTCGGCTGAGTGAAGACGAATCAAGGTAGGATGATCTTCAGGGGATTAGCGTTAGGTTATTTTAAGGGGGTTTGGGTTAGATTAGGGGTATGTGGGTGGTGGTTTTTAATGTTGGGGGGGTTGTATTTTTCTTTTACAGGCAAAAGAGCAGTTTTCTTTGGGGCATGCCCCACAAAAGGCCCTTTTAAGGGCTGGTAAGGTAAAAGAGCTTTGAACTTTTTTAATGTAGAATAGGGTAGGGAATTTTTTTATTTTGGGGGGCTTTGTTATTTTATTAGGGGGCTTACATTAGGTGTAATTAGCTTAAAATTGTTGTAATATTTTTTAAATGTTTGTAACTTATTTTTTTTTATTTTTTGTAACTTAGCTTTTTTTATTTTTTGTACTTTAGTTAGTTTATGTAATTGTATTTAATTGTAGTTATTTGTAGTTAATTTATTTAATTAATGTAATGATAGTGTAGTGTTAGGTTTAATTGTAACTTAGGTTAGGATTTATTTTACAGGTAATTTTGTATTTCTTTTAGCTAGGTAGTTATTAAATAGTTAATAACTATTTAATAACTATTCTAACTAGCTAAAATAAATACAAAGTTACCTGTAAAATAAATATAAATCCGGGGGGCGGAGCTAGCCAGCAAACTGAGAGGAAGCTTTTAGCTGGAGCTCCAGACAGAGATCACAAAATTGAGAATTTTAAAGCTGTTTTGGCACTGCCAACTTTATACTTTAAATCCTGTGTGCCTCTGGACTCTACTAGGAGGCAACAGGGCAAATTCCGGAGCTTTTGGTGCCTTTTTCGAGAGATCCGAATTCCAGTACCAGGCCGAAACTAGGAAAGGCCGTGGATGCGGCCTACCCCGGGCCGGATAAAGTGCAGCAAGAGGCCAAAATCAATATAATTCAAGACCCTACCATCCGATCGGCCAGCTTATACTAAGTAGACCCAAGGATTGGCTATATCAGACCAAAAATAATCATTTAAAGTGGAGCAGCTTACCGGAAGGTATAATAATTGAGGAGGTGGAGGAGGCCTCAGGAGTCATTGCCTGGAGGTGAGGGCTGAGGAGATCAGGCAAAAAAGAAGGTGACAATATCATCTGGAAACTACATATATGCTTTTAAATCTGCTACAGGGATCAGCAACATAAGGGTGAGTGGCGGGAAAAGTCGCCATCTTGGATGCACTAGCATTATTAAGATTGTAATATACACCTACTCACTATATCATTTTATCATTAAACCTTGCCTAGAGAGTGAGTTTGTATTATAACCGGAGCATCCCTGCAATGCAGATGAGAGACACTGGGGGAGGATTATAATGCAGAAAGCAATTAAAAGCTGCAGACTAATTAACTGTATGCCTGAATAGGCAGAGAGCATGAGAAATCACTAACATCAGGTTCAGGGTTCTCAACCTAAGTAGTTCTAATAAAGCCACAGCAGATAACATCCCACCTCTCACTAGCCTGATTCTGCACCTCAACAAGGCGAGATTGGGACACTTCTAGCGAGACTTTCTGTGGTTAATACTGTCACGTAGACATTAGAACGGCAGACCCTGAGACACTAAGAAATATTAACAACACTCTGGAGAGATATTTAAAGCTTGCAATGTTTGGCTAAACATATAAAAATTCAACCTGGAGTGATCTTAAAGAGACATTGAGGATACTAGCTGACATAATGCCAACTAGCAGCAAACTAATGTTTTTATAAAGCTGCTGGAAGAGGAAAGGGAGGCAGGGTGAGCAAAGGAGAATACAGGTGTAACGTTTTCAATTCATCTGCTTCTCTGACGAATTTTGTAACATATCTACTGAAGGGGGACACTTTTCAAGATGAAGAGCAGGAACCAAACAGTAAAGGACTGCTTATCCAAGTCGCAACTTAAACTTAAACTCATAGATAAAGCAGCCTCTCCAACAAAGCCACCCCCTGAGGCAGAACCAACAGAGGAAGATAACCAAGTGGGAAAGGATATCCCAAACAACGAACTGTTAACTCAGATTAAAGCCTTCTTCCATGCAGAATTGAAAACAGCAATATATGACCTCAGAAATTGGAGGAAGGACAACAGAGCTAGAGAACAAGATTGATGACATCACGGAAGAAATCCCCCAAATTCAACACACCCTGCTAGATCATGCTATATATATTAAAAAACTTGAAGAACAAGTGGAAGACCTAGAAAACAGATCTAGAAGATCAAATTTGAGAATCAGGAATCTCCCAGAAGATTACAAAAATCTCCAAGCGGATGTCACGGAGATATTTCACCAACTTATTCCAGATACCGAAATCAACATGTTACTATTTGATAGAATCCACAGAGCCCTCACCCGACCCTCCCAATCCAAAACCAGAGACATTATAATTAAGCTACATTACTATCATGTCAAGGAAATGATCTTACAAGCGGCAAGACAAGCTAAAACGATCACATATGAAGGTCACAATATCCAAATATATACAGACTTATCCCCCATAACATTGAGAAAGAGGCGTGAAATGAAGCCGATTGTGGAGGCGCTTAACAGAGAGAAATTAAGGTACCGGTGGAACTTTCCCTTCAAGCTGATCTTTACCCACCAGAATACCCTATATTCATGCTCATCTCTGGAAGAAGGACAAATAATTCTGAACAAGTTGGAAATAATGATGGAAGAACCTACGAAGCAGGCCACACAGCAGACAGTGAGAAGAATACCTCAGAGAGAGTGGTCTGTAGTCGCTAAAAAAAGTAATGCAAAAAAATCAAAACCAGCTACATCCTCCAGCGAAGATCAGAATTCCAACAACGAAGAGAATCCTCCTGTTCCATGAGGAAGGTATCCTTCCAAGCCAAGGTGTTAAGGATCAGAATAATAGGAACTTTACCTCCCACTGCTGGACTGATTGTAAGGTATATGTAAAAGGAACATGAGTTCATGAGTTGTAATGGTAAACTATATAGTCTCTAACCATTGTTTTTTCTTTATTTATTATTTGTCTATATCTACTATTGTTTTCCTGTTTGCTGCTATATTTTCTCCCTCAATATAATATTAGATACTACGAGTGTATAATATAATATTAGATGATAGAAAGTAAGAAATGTATAAGAAGATTACTCCAGAGTTGAATACTGACCAAAGGGTCAAAAATTACCCAGGTGCAGTTTAAGGCACCCTGTTTGAATGTTATATTTAATTGTTTTATGTTTTATTGTTTGGTTTTAAAAGTTAAGCTACTACAGTTACGAAAAATAGGTTTATTAATAGACTCCAAATATGAAGGTATCCTCACATCATGCAAAGATTCCACATCTTCAGTCCGATTAGACTACATGTATACAGGCTTCCCAAATACTATTAAGCTTAGAAATAAAAATAAAAAATGCAGATTAGAGTAATTTCACATAATGCCAGAGGCCTTAATTCCAATATAAAGAGGAAGAAAGCCATTCTAGAGTATAAGGCCCAAAAAGCTAACATAGTGATGATACAGGAAACTCACTTTACCTCCACCACAACACCTAAGTATTGGGATAAACTCTTCCCCACTAAATATCATGCTATCAATAACAAGAAGAAATGTGGTGTTTCCATACTCTTACATGCCTCCCTTAATTTTAAAGAGGAGGAAATAATCTCTGATAGGGAAGGGAGATACCTCATAGTGCGGGGTTTGATACACAATACACTAATCCTGTTAGTGAACATGTATGCCCCTAATGATCATCAAGGGCCATTTTTTACCAAAGTAACCAAGCTATTGTTATCCTGGAAGAGATATAAAATAATCATGGGGGGCGACTTTAATATGACTCTAGATGATAAATTAGACAGGACATCAACGGACTCTCAAAAGCACAGAAGACAGACCCCAGATCAGCAAATTTTAAGGGATTTACTACTAGACCACAATTTATTAGACAGCTGGAGAGCAGTAAATAGAGGAGCCCAAGAGTACACCTATTACTCATCAGTACATGGCACACGCTCTAGAATAGACTTAATATTAATAAGTCAAATCATATTACCCCTAGTTACACAGGCTACTATTAGTACTTGCGTATGGTCAGATCATGACATGATGAGAATAGATTTAGAAGGAGTGTTAAACCCAGGTAGAGTGAGGTCCTGGACCTTGCATCCCAAAATATTCCAAAATGAAGTTTTTAAACACCAAATTGAGCAACATATCAACGAATTCACGAAAATAAATGAGGGCTCTACATCCAACCCAAATATAATATGGAGTGCTCTGAAGGCCTCCATTAGGGGCCTGATTATAGCTGAATCTTCCAAAGTTAAAAAACAATATAATTACACAATAGAACAATTGAGGAAGGAGATCTCCACAATTCGAGAACAGGCACTAAGAAATCCCAAGGGAGGCCCATCTAAAGCATTAAAAAAGAAGAGTGAGGAACTCAATCTGCTACTTGACAAAGAGGCGATTTCCTCATTCAAAGCAATTGATACGAGATACTATACATACGGAAATAAGCCTGACAAATTATTAGCAAATAAATTGAAAGATATGACCAGAGCCTCCACCATTCCACAAATACAGCTAGCAGATGGATCAGTGACCAATGACCCTCGACAGATAGCTAATGAATTTGCCGATTATTACAGTTTACTTTATAATTTGCCACAACCCAAGCTAGGTGTAGATAAACGAAAAGAATTAGATAATTTCCTGGAGAGTAGCACATTAAAAAAAATATCCCAAGAAGATCTTGATTTGCTCAATGCGCCTATCACACCACAGGAGGTACACCTAGCTATTAAAGGATTAAAGAGAAATAAAGCCCCAGGCCCGGACGGGTTCCCAGGCTCCTTCTATAAGGACCTTCAAAAATCCATGGTACCACATCTAGTAATTATTTTTAACAATATTATGCAAGGCATAGATATACCACAGGATTTGTTGACTGCGAGGGTGACAGTTATTCCAAAACCGGGGAAATGTAAACAATATTGTCAAAACTATAGGCCAATTTCGCTGATAAATCAGGACCTTAAGCTATTCACCAAAATTTTGGCAAACCGTTTGGCTACTCCCATCAAAAATTTAATAAATACTGACCAGGTTGGATTTATAGCTCAGAGAGAGGCTCCAGATAATGTAAGAAAGATAATAGACCTGATAAATCTGGCATCAAATAAAGGAATGCCTTCTCTGTTCCTCTCCCTGGATGCGGAGAAGGCATTCGACAGAATCAATTGGGAGTATATGCTAGCAGTCCTTAATAAGGTAGGAATAAGGGGTTCATTTTACACTGGGTTAAAAAAGTTGTATTCTACCCCAGATGCGTTTATAAGACTGTCGGGGTATCAATCGAAGCAAATAGCAATCAGAAATGGGACTAGACAGGGCTGCCCACTGTCTCCATTATTATTCGCATTATGTATTGAACCATTAGCCCAGAGAATTAGGGACAACCCCAACATATCAGGAATTAAGCTAGGTGGTAACGAATACAAAATATCGCTATTTGCGGATGATGTCATCCTCGCAGTCACTAAACCATTGCTTTCCCTCCCAGTAATATATTCAGAGATAGGTAAATTTGGCCTACTATCAGGGTATAAGGTGAACGAGAGTAAATGTGAGGCCCTAGATATCCAACTACCTAATCACACGAAAAAACCTCTGGAGATCAACTTTGCCTTCTCCTGGGCAAAAACATCCATCAAATATTTAGGTATTTACCTTACAAGAAATATGCACAATCTTTACAGAGAAAATTATAAAGTTATATTTAATCAGGTTAAGACATTGTTGACCAAGTGGGCTAAACATAAACTGTCATTATATGGAAGGATTATGTCCATCAAAATGACGATATTACCTAAAATCCTCTATTTATTTCGCTCTCTCCCAATAAACGTGCCGATATTAGAGATACAAACGATGCAGACGGAAATCCTCAAATTCATATGGCAGGGGAAAAGGGCAAGAATTAATAAGGACACTCTGACCAGACATAAATCAGGGGGAGGAGTGGGGCTTCCAGACCTAAGATCTTATTACTATGCAGCTAGAATGGCCCAAACCATCCAATGGCATAAAACGACAAAGACTCCACAATGGGTTCAACTAGAAACTGATATCATGGAGGTAGGCAGACTAGACAGACTACTATGGGCAGACAAACAAGATAGACCCCAATATCTAAGGCAATTTGTAGCAATACATCACACTATAACTTTATGGGACAAATTGACCAGAACTCATGCAATTATTAATAATCGATCTCAAGCTACACCCTTAATACCCATCAAGTCAATAATAGGTTCTAATTTGCAGGGAAAATGGGAAAATAAGGGTCTATACCGTATTGCGGACACACTTGTAAATGGTAAGATAACTTTTCAGCAGTATGAAGGGCTAGGGGAACCTGATAGAAATCTATGGTTTCAATACCTACAACTCAAATCAAGGGTACAAGCGATATTAGAAAACACAAAGAGAGAACATAACACTACATATGAGTCATTGTGCCTATCTAAAGATAACAGGAGGGGCATAGTTACTATATTATACCCAATTTTTAATGTCAAAGAAAAAGATAAAAAAAACTGTGGCATGGTAAAATGGGAAAGGGATTTAGGCAGATCTTGGTCAGTAGAAACATGGACAGAAAATATTCAGAGAGGTCTTAAATTCTCCCCTAATGCTAACTTAAAAGAAAATTACCTCAAAGTAATACACAGGTGGTACATCTACCCCACTAGAGGGGTTAAAGATGAAGAGCGTGCGCATCATCAATGCTACAGAGGATGTAACGAAGTGGGGACATATCTGCATATGTGGTGGCATTGTGGGGGGGTCAAACGGATATGGGATTACATCTCAAATTACTTAAGCATGCTATTAGAAGCAGATATACCCCTTTCCCCAGAGCAGGCCCTATTACATTTCCCACTAGAAGGACATTTAAAGAGACATTCTAAATTAGTTAATATGATTTGTACTATCACACGCATGTGCATAGCTAGGTATTGGAAGACGGCTACCCCTTCATTTGAGTATATCGAAAAGAGAATAGAATACCACTATAATATGTCGAGTGCCACAGCAGAACTCTTAAACAATAAAGACCGTTTCATTGAAATGTGGGAACCTTATATTATGCATATTGAAAGGTCTAGAAGGATAGGAAGGACCGACATATAAAAGGCCAGAGTTAGAGGAAGTAGTGTGTGAGAATTGTTTCTATCTGTATGGACTAAGATACTTTGTTGGATACAAAAATACTATTCGGAGTAAAATCCCGATAAGTCTATAATGAATGTGACTTCTTTTTGTTGTACTGTTTTTTTTTTTTTTTAAATGAACCTACATTGCTTCATGTTTGAAGTTTATTTGTATTATGATGTTTTGATATGAAAAAATCAATAAAAAATATTTAAACAAAAAAAAATATATAAATCCTAAAATAGCTACAATGTAATTATTAATTACATTGTAGCTATCTTAGGGTTTATTTTACAGGTAAGTATTTAGTTTTAAATAGGAATCATTTATTTAATGATAGTGTAGTGTTAGGTGTAATTGTAACTTAGGTTAGTTTTTATTTTACAGGTAAATTTCTCTTTATTTTAGCTAGGTAGCTATTAAATAGTTAATAACTATTTAATAACTATTCTAACTAGCTAAAATAAATACAAAGTTACCTGTAAAATAAATATACATCCTAAAATAGCTACAATGTAATTATTAATTACATTGTAGCTATCTTAGGGTTTATTTTACAGGTAAGTATTTAGTTTTAAATATAAATAATTTATTAAAGTATAGTGTAGTCTTAGGTGTAATTGTAACTTAGGTTAGTTTTTATTTTACAGGTAAATTTCAGTTTATTTTATCTAGGTAGCTATTAAATAGTTAATAACTATTTAATAGCTATTGTACCTAGTTAAAATAAATTGAAAGTTACCTGTAAAATAAAAATAAATCCTAAGATAGCTACAATATAATTATTATTTATATTTTAGCTATATTAGGGTTTATTTTAAAGGTAAGTATTTAGTTTTAAATATGATTAATTTAGTTAATAATAGAAATATTATTTAGATTTATTTAATTAATATTTAAGTTAGGGGGGTGTTAGGGTTAGTGTTAGACTTAGGTTTAGGCAGGGTCCGGGAGCGGCGGTTTAGGGGTTAAACTATTTATTTAGTTGCGGCGAGGTGCGGGATCAGCAGGATAGGGGTTAATAACTTTATTATAGAGGGCGGCGGTATAGGGGGGGGAGGATAGGGGTTACTAGGTATAATGTAGGTTGCGGCGGTGTCCGGGAGCGGCGGTTTAGGGGTTAATACATTTATAAGAGTTGCGGCGGGGTCTAGGAGCGGCGGTTTAGGGGTTAGTAACTTTATTTAGTTGTGGGGGGCTCCGGGGGCGCCGGTATATGGGGTAGAACAGTGTAGTTAGTGTGGGTGCTTAGTGACAGGCTAGCAATAAAGCTGTAAAAAAGCCGAAGAGCAGCGAGATCGGATGAGTGATAACTCTCACAGCCCGCTGCTCATTGCCCCGTACTTGGTGCGCAGCTTTTTGACAGTATTATTGATAACTTAGGCAAATTTTTTCAGGTCCGCGGCAGCGATGGTAGGCGAGCTTAGGCGGGCGTATTGAACCGGCGCAGGCAGGTAAAGTAGACGCGTTGATAACTACCCCCCATGGTTGTAAACGTTTTTCTGGAATCCACTTTGATTAGAAATAGCAGACACGCATGGCTTTGTCATAGCTTTTTGGCAATTAGAATGCCACTAATTGCAGCTGCGCACCCTACTTTAAATTCCTGGCAGTAAAGGGTTTAATCAATTAGCTTGTAAGGTTAATTTTTTATTCAGAGTAAAGATTACATCCCACCTGATACCTGCCACTCCCTGATCCCTTCCAAACAGCTCTCTTCCCCCACTCCCCCCCCCCCCCCCAACTGGTCACCACCATCTTAGGTAATGGCAGACAGTTTGTCAGTATGCATTTTAGGGCTTTATTATTATTATTATTATTATTATTTTCTGCAGTGTAGTGATCCCCCAAAGAAGCTTTTTAACCCTACCCCCTCCAACTAGTGGTGGCCATTTTAGGTACTGGCACTTTATATGGTACCCACTTTATATGTTTCATTTTATTTTTATTTATTTTATTCCTCTTTTGAGGTAGTGTATCTTTCTATCCCTATCTCTCACTTCAAAACTTTTTCCGTAGTGTAGGGCCCCTCCCACACCCACTTGTTCTATTATGAATATTCAAAATCAAAATGAATTTGCATTATTTCAAATTGGCTTTTAAAATTTGAATGTTACGCTTATAAAAGGTAGATTAGAAATACTATTTTGAAATTGAATGTTAAAATTTTGATTCGCATAAAACTAAATTGAAATTGAATTTAAGTAATATTTTTTAATTTGATGTAAAATAAATAGCTAAACATTTGATTATTCAAACAAATATTTTCACATGGTTTTTTAAAATTCAAATACAAACATTTTCCAAAAATGTTTTAGAATATTATATTAACATTCAAAATTCAAATGAACAAATAAATCAAAATTAGTTTTAAATTTAGAATGTTGGGAAACATTCACCCATTTCTAGCTGCTAGTAATGTAAGAATAAATACTTTAGGGGATATTTATCAAGCTGTCAACCGCAAATACGCTGGAATTACGCAGCGTAATTGTTGCAAGCTTGATCCGACCTAGTTATCAAAGCCTACAGACCAGCAAAAGTTGAAATCTGTGACGTAACATACGATCCGTCGGTCTCAATCCGACGCAGATCGATGCTTACGTTATTACAGATGTTCGCCTCTATTTGTCACTTTTTCAAAGTTATCAAATAGTTAACAGGTACGCTCGCGGCTATTCCGGCACAGCGTACTTGGTTTTCAATCCGCCACCCTGGAGGCCGCAGATGCCATAGGAATCAATGGGAGTCTGAAAGCAGCGAAAGCTTATGTTCGATGCTGCCAGATATCCCATTGATTTATATGGTAGAAAACAAGTAACGTTTACACCTAACACCCTAACATAAACCCCGAGTCTAAACACCCCTAATCTGCCACCCCGACATCGCCGCAACCTAAATAAAATGTATTAACCCCTATTCCACTGCTCCCCAACCCCGCCGCAACCTAAATAAAAGTATTAACCCCTATCCCCCCCGCTCCCGGACCCCGCCGCCATTAAATAAACGTTTAACCCCTAAACTTCTGGCCTCCCACATCACTACCACCAACTAAACTTATTAACCACTAAAGCCCTCCACATCGCCATAAACTAAATTAAGCTATTAACCCCTAAACCTAACAACCCACTAACTTTAAATTAAAATTACAACATCCCTATCTTAAAATAAATGTAAACTTAGCTGTAGAATTAAAATAAACTATTTTTAAACTATTAATTAACCTACCCTAACTATTATACTACACTTAAATTAAACTACCAATTAAATTAACTAAATTACATATTAAAAAAACCTAACCCTACTAAAATTATTTAAATATACTATTTAAAAATTACTAAATTACAAAAAAAAATAAACGCTGCTACAAAAAATAAAAAACACTAAATTATGAAAACAAACAAACCACATTATCAAAAATAAAAAAGAATTACACCTAATCTAATAGCCCTATCAAAATAAAAAATCAACCCCAAAATAAAAAAAAACCTAGCCTACAATAAACTACCAATGGCCCTTAAAAGGGCCTTTTGTGGGGCATTGCCCCAAAGAAATCTGTAAAAAAAAATACAAACACCCCCCAACAGTAAAACCCACCACCCAACCAACCAACCCCCCCCCCCCCCCAAATAAAAACCCTATCTAAAATTACCTAAGCTCCCCATTGCCCTGAAAAGGGCATTTGTATGGGCATTTGGGCATTAGCTCTTTTACCTGCCCAGTCGGCATGAAGTCTTCATCCGGGCTGCGTCTTCCATCTTCATCCAGCCGGTGAAGTCTTCATCCAGATGGCATCTTCTATCTTCATCCATCCGGCGCGGAGAGGGTCCATCCTGAAGACGTCCAGCGCGGAGCTCTTCTTCAATACAGGGAGTGCAGAATTATTAGGCAAATTAGTATTTTGACCACATCATCCTCTTTATGCATGTTGTCTTACTCCAAGCTGTATAGGCTCGAAAGCCTACTACCAATTAAGCATATTAGGTGATGTGCATCTCTGTAATGAGAAGGGGTGTGGTCTAATGACATCAACACCCTATATCAGGTGTGCATAATTATTAGGCAACTTCCTTTCCTTTGGCAAAATGGGTCAAAAGAAGGACTTGACAGGCTCAGAAAAGTCAAAAATAGTGAGATATCTTGCAGAGGGATGCAGCACTCTTAAAATTGCAAAGCTTCTGAAGCGTGATCATCGAACAATCAAGCGTTTCATTCAAAATAGTCAACAGGGTCGCAAGAAGCATGTGGAAAAACCAAGGCGCAAAATAACTGCCCATGAACTGAGAAAAGTCAAGCGTGCAGCTGCCAAGATGCCACTTGCCACCAGTTTGGCCATATTTCAGAGCTGCAACATCACTGGAGTGCCCAAAAGCACAAGGTGTGCAATACTCAGAGACATGGCCAAGGTAAGAAAGGCTGAAAGACGACCACCACTGAACAAGACACACAAGCTGAAACGTTAAGACTGGGCCAAGAAATATCTCAAGACTGATTTTCTAAGGTTTTATGGACTGATGAAATGAGAGTGAGTCTTGATGGGCCAGATGGATGGGCCCGTGGCTGGATTGGTAAAGGGCAGAGAGCTCCAGTCCGACTCAGACGCCAGCAAGGTGGAGGTGGAGTACTGGTTTGGGCTGGTATCATCAAAGATGAGCTTGTGGGGCCTTTTCGGGTTGAGGATGGAGTCAAGCTCAACTCCCAGTCCTACTGCCAGTTTCTGGAAGACACCTTCTTCAAGCAGTGGTACAGGAAGAAGTCTGCATCCTTCAAGAAAAACATGATTTTCATGCAGGACAATGCTCCATCACACGCGTCCAAGTACTCCACAGCGTGGCTGGCAAGAAAGGGTATAAAAGAAGAAAATCTAATGACATGGCCTCCTTGTTCACCTGATCTGAACCCCATTGAGAACCTGTGGTCCATCATCAAATGTGAGATTTACAAGGAGGGAAAACAGTACACCTCTCTGAACAGTGTCTGGGAGGCTGTGGTTGCTGCTGCACGCAATTTTGATGGTGAACAGATCAAAACACTGACAGAATCCATGGATGGCAGGCTTTTGAGTGTCCTTGCAAAGAAAGGTGGCTATATTGGTCACTGATTTGTTTTTGTTTTGTTTTTGAATGTCAGAAATGTATATTTGTGAATGTTGAGATGTTATATTGGTTTCACTGGTAAAAATAAATAATTGAAATGGGTATATATTTGTTTTTTGTTAAGTTGCCTAATAATTATGCACAGTAATAGTCACCTGCACACACAGATATCCCCCTAAAATAGCTATAACTAAAAACAAACTAAAAACTACTTCCAAAACTATTCAGCTTTGATATTAATGAGTTTTTTCGGTTCATTGAGAACATGGTTGATGTTCAATAATAAAATTAATCCTCAAAAATACAACTTGCCTAATAATTCTGCACTCCCTGTATGGTCGCCACCATAAACTGGAACTTGAATGCAGGTGACGTCATCCAAGATGGCGTCCCTTGCTTTCCTATTGGCTGAAAGGTTCCAATCAGCCAATAGGATTAGAGCTGCTAAAATCATATTGGCTGATTGGAACAGCCAATAGGATGAGAGCTGCTGAAATCCTATTGGCTGATTGGAACAGCCAATAGGATTTTAGCAGCTCTAATCCTGTTGGCTGATTGGAACAGCCAATAGGATTTTAGCAGCTCTAATCCTATTGGCTGATTGGGAACTTTCAGCCAATAGGAATGCAAGGGACGCCATCTTGGATGACGTCACTTGCATTCAAGTTCCAGTTTGCGGCTGCGACCGTATTAAAGAGGAGCTCCGCACCGGATGTCTTCAGGATGTACCTGCTCTGCGCCGGATGGATGAAGATAGAAGATGCCATCTGGATGAAGACTTCGTCGGCTGGATGAAGATGGAAGAGGCCGTCCGGATAAAGACTTCTTGCCCCCGGTATGAAGACCTCTTGCCGGCTGGATGGATCCTTCAAGCTGGACTTCAATAACTGTAAGTGGATCGTTGGGGGTTAGTGTTAGGTTTATTTAAGGGTTTTTTGGGTGGGTTTTATTTTTAGAGTAGGGTCTTGGCAGGTAAAAGAGCCAAATGCCCTTTTAAGGGCAATACCCATACAAATCCCCTTTTCAGGGCAATGGGGAGCTTAGGTTATTTTAGATAGGGTTTTATTTGGGTGGGTTGGTTGGTTTGGTGGTGGGTTTTACTGTTGGGGGGTGTTTGTATTTTTTTCAGGTAAAAAAGCTGATTTATTTGGAGCAATGCCCCACAAAAGACCCTTTTAAGGGCCATTGGTAGTTTATTGCAGGCTAGGGTTTTTTTTATTTTGGGGGTGCTTTTTTATTTTGATAGGGCTATTAGACTAGGTGTTTATTTTTGATAATGTGGTATGTTTTTTTTCGTAATTTAGTGTTTTTTATTTTTTGTAACAGCGTTTTTTTTTGTAATTTAGTAATATTTTTAATAAGGGTTAAATAGTATATTTAAATAATTTTAGTAGGGTTAGGTTTTTTAATATGTAATTTAGTTAATTTAATTGGTAGTTTAATTTAAGTGTAGTATAGGTATAATAGTTAGGGTAGGTTAATTAATAGTTTAAAATTAATTTATTTTAAGTCTACAGGTAAGTTTAAATTTATTTTAAGATAGGAATGTTGTAATTTTAATTTAGGTTGTTAGGTTTAGTGGTTAATAGCTTAATTTATTTTTTGGCGATGTGGGGGGCTGACGGTTTTGGGGTCAATAGGTTAAGTAAGTAGTAGTGATGCGGGAGGCCAGAGGTTTAGGGGTTAATACATTTATTTAGTGGTGGCAGGGTCCGGGACAAATAGGGGTTAATACTTTTATTTAGGTTGCGGCGGGGTCTGGGAGCAGCGGGATAGGAGTTAATACTTTTATTTAGGTTGCGGCAGGGTCCGGTAGCGGCGGGATAGGGGGTTAATAACTTTATTTAGTGGTGGCGGGGTCCGGGAGCGGCGGGATAGGGGTTAAAGATTTTAGTATAGTTGCGGCGTTTAGTGACAGGGTATAAATAAAGTTGGTAAAAAGCCGAATAGCAGCGTCATTGATGACTGTTAGTTAACAACAGACCAATGCTCATCGCCCCGTACTTGGTGCGCGTCTTTTGTGGCAGGTTTTTTAATAAATATGGAGAGTGTATTCAGGTCTGCGGCCGCGATGTTAGGTGAGCGTATTGGTGCCGGTGAATGCAGCATAGTTGAGGCTTTGATAAATATCCCCCTTTTACTTCTTTAGCTGTCAGTAACAAATTTGCCAATTTGCGGGAGTGCGAAAATTTAGCGCTCCACTTGTAATCTAGCCTTATGTTTTTATTGTAAATATTTCCCATTCACATGTTCTTCATATAGAACAATATGTTCTATGTATTTTTAAATATACATTTCTCTCTCTCTCTCTCTATATATATATATATATATATATATATATATATATATATATATTTATGGGCGTACAAAAGAAATATAGAGATAGCGCTATTAGAATTAGGTGATAAAAGGAGAGAACGAAGTATAATAAATCTCAGTATATAACAGATAATCTAATGATATAAACACTTCAATGTAGGAAATAAAAGTTAAGGGGCTGTAGTGAATATCAATTAGAACCTTTTTTTAAAAAAAAATAATTAATTATTAGTTTAAAAGGTGGTACATAGAGCTGGGACCTGTATACGGTCTATTAGGGTGCAGTCACTTATAATTTTCACAACAAAATAGATGTATTCTTCTTGTAATCCGGTATATATCCCCCTAAGGGTATGCACTTACTTCAATGACCCTCAATCAAATGAGGTAAGGATGATTCAGAAATGCTATGCAAAGGTATTGCCTCTTGGATATGCAGTCTCTGGCAGAAGAAACTTTCTTTCTGGATAGAAGCTTGTGCCTGTCTTGGTGTCCTGGTAGAGGTGAACTTTCAATAGAGATCCCCAAATCATGCAAGAAAGTCAGAAAGAAATATATAGTGTAATACAGTTTATTGATATTACATATATATTAAGACAGACAAATACAAACTCACATTTAAAAACCTCTGCAATAAGAGGTATGGTTAAAGCATATAAAAACAGAAGGTTCCCTTCTTCATCACCTCTGATGAAGAAGGGAAGAAATTACACTGAACCCTTGGAAACGCGTCAGCTTTTATACAGGGCGAGGATTGCACTTTATGCTTACTGGCTTTTTTATTGTGAACTTTTATCTGGAACAGCGACCCAATACTATCAGGACTGAACCTAATAGCCACTGTGTTTTGGGACCTTCTGTTTTTATATGCTTTAACCATACCTCTTATTGCAGAGGTTTTTAAATGTGAGTTTGCATTTGTCTGTCTTAATATATATGTAATATCAATAAACTGTATTACACTATATATTTCTTTCTGACTTTCTTGCATGATTTGGGGATCTCTATTGGAAGTTCACTTCTACCAGGACACCAAGACAGGCACAAGCTCCTATCCAGAAAGAAAGTTTCTTCTGCCAGAGACTGCATATCCAAGAGGCAATACCTTTGCATAGCATTTCTGAATCATCCTTACCTCATTTGATTGAGGGTCATTGAAGTAAGTGCATACCCTTAGGGGGATATATACCGGATTACAAGAAGAATACATCTATTTTGTTGTGAAAATTATAAGTGACTGCACCCTAATAGACCGTATACAGGTCCCAGCTCTATGTACCACCTTTTAAACTAATAATTAATTTTTCTTTTTTTTTCTTTTTTTTAAAAGGTTCTAATTGATATTCACTACAGCCCCTTAACTTTAATTTCCTACATTGAAGTGTTTATATCATTAGATTATCTTTTATATACTGAGATTTATTATACTTCTTTCTCTCCTTTTATCACCTAATTCTAATAGCGCTATCTCTATATTTCTTTTGTACGCCTATCTCTTTGGGAGGTATTGGAAAATCCTCCGACAATTTTGAGATTGGCAGCTCATATGAAACAATAGGTGAATATTACGTATATAGGAGTATTTGTATTTACAATACACGTGTCTCTAACCCATAGGAGCGCTGTAGGGTTAACTTAGAGGTTTACCCCTTTTAGTTTTCTGTCTTTCACAATATATATATATATATATATATATATATATATTTATATATATATACCGTATTTTTCCGAGTATAGGCCGCTCCTGATTATAAGCCTCACCCTTAAAGTTTGGTGCCATTTTAAAGAAATTAAATTTTTAATTTAAATAAAATATACAGATAAGTCTCCTTATCATGCCCCCTCACACACACACACATAATACATTTCACAGGTTGCCTCCTCTTAACACACTCAGTCTTGTTACCTCACACAGTGCCCACTACTTACCCTAATAACTACTTACCTTATACAAGCCTCCCCATATCCCTCCTCACCCTCTTAGCCCCCTTCTTCCTCACACAACCTCACCACTTATCATACATACCGAATACTGACTCACCTTTCTCACCCTCAGCACACACACATAAGGCAGCTCCCACCCTGGGACCATCCCACTCCCATCCTGTGTACTATAGAGATTTACTCAAAGGGCTTACACTAGTAGTAGGTACCAGTAAATAAAATACAGTACTGTTAGATCAATTGTTAGTGTACCTCAATCCTGTCACGCTGCCTCCTGTGTCACAGCCGATACCGGTAACTGATAGCAGCTCCCGCGCTCATCTAAAGCCCCTCCCACTCCCATCCTGAGCACATCGATGTGGTCAGTGTTGTTGATGGGGGATATACTGTGTCGGACATCTGCTTCTATGGCACGGTACGGTGGATCTCTGTTGGGATGGTCTGGTGGTGCTCTCCAGGTTGGGCTCATTGTGGGTGGGTCAGGTGGAGGGATGCTTTTTCCTGTTACTAAGTCACCAATTACAAATACAACTTTAAATTGGGGAT